>NW_023458569.1:2979829-2997879 GCF_013731165.1 Rhagoletis pomonella | reverse complement strand
TTTTAAGCTTATTCTAATTTGTCATCTGAAGGGACTTTTTCAAAAAGGTCTTTAAGAAACTATTTTTATTCATAAAAAACTCAATTTTTGGAGGTATTTTCAAATCGGTCCAGCTCACTTAAATCTTAATATTTTTACGAAATATTTTGGTGGACGTCTTAAAATATAATAAATTTAGTAATCCCGGCGGAAAAACCGCAACTTTTTTTGGTGATGCAGTCTAATGTACATAGAGTTTACATGCATACATATGGTTATATATGTACTATAAATAAAAATAGGTAAAAAAACTTTTTAAGTTAAACGGTTTTATGTTAAACATACATTGCAATGTTTAAGATAAATGTACTAAAAACCAAAAAATAATAAAATAGATACAGTCGTGGGAATTATAAACATATGCATAGACTAGACTAAAATAAAACCGGGGGCACGTCAATTGTCTACAAATTATCGACTTAATGTGCGATAGAAGAATCGTTTAATTCGTCGTTAGGCAGTTGGCCCGCAGAGGGTGAGGAAATTACTTACTATTTTCTTGCTCATGGAAATTCCAATAGTTATACACTCCATGTAAATAAAAGAGATGTTTCAACTAGCTTATCGTTGGACATTCACACTGCTGGCTGGCGAGGAATCGTTTCACTGCTCGTAGTTTGTCTTTAATCGACAAAACATATGACAAAAGTACTACTCGCTCACCACTATGAAACCCTAAAACTCGCTTATAATCGAGCTTGCTAGCTTGCTTCCACATTCTAGCCCTACTTATCACACGTCCATCGTTGTCGGTTGAACAACTGCCTAATTATAGTGTAACATTACAAAACAAACATTTTAATCAACGATTGTAGACAATTGACGTGCCCCACGGTTTTATTTTAGTCTAGTCTATGCATATGTTTATAATTCCCACGACTGTATCTATTTTATTATTTTTTGGTTTTTAGTACATTTACCTTAAACATTGCAATGTATGTTTAACATAAAACCGTTTAACTTAAAAAGTTTTTTTACCTATTTTTATTCTCTAGTTTTTAGTTTTTATTTCGCATTCTGTTTAATTCATTTAGTGCTTCATTATTGCAAGGTTTCTTGCCCGTTAGTTTATTGCAGTCCAACGCCTCTATACGTAGTCCCTGCAAAGCTCTTACTCTACTAAGAGCCACGTAGGCTTGACCTTCTTCAAACAGTTTCGCACCTAAGTATACGACTGCGTGATCCACAGTGCTGCCCTGCATTTTATGTATTGTAGAAGCCCATGATAGTATTAAAGGCAACATTCTTCTTTCAGCCGTCCCGTAATTGTACTTAGCTGGAAATTGTATGGCTTTCGGGTGTATAAGATGTACTCCGTCTCTTGCGAAATCAATTCGGACGGAAGGTACATCTGTTGCATACATCTGAGTTCGACGAAATTGAGGCCAAACGATTTCGTTGATGTAGCCTATAGCGCCATTTACTAATCCCTTTGAAACGTCAATATTGGACCGTAGCATGACTTTTGCCCCCACAAATATTTCCAGTTCCGCTGGTAAACCCCCAGTTTTGTTGATATCAGCTGGTATTATAGTAGCTATATCCACATTGTCTGCATTTCGTGCGGCGTGTACTAGCTGATCCTGCGCTTTTATTTTGTAAATGCGAGCACCATTATTTCTGTACAAATTCAATACAGCAGAGTTGTGGTCGTTAACTTGTTGATTTGTGGGGTATACCCTTAACGCTTTGTCTATTGCAAACTCATCACTCGTGTCTTGAAGAAATCTTCCCATTAAAATACTAAAATGTTGGGTTGTTAGCTCACCGACTCTCAAAGCATTCAAAATATCAATAAAAGTCTGGTCACCTTGCTGACGCATATTTTCAGTTAATTCACACAGCGTGAATAAACGCCAGAGATGTGTAGCTGGTTGGAGATGTTCTGGCTGTTTGAAAACAGGTGTTCCTGATCGTTTTATAGGAGGCAGTTGTAAAAAATCACCGAAAAGTAATACGTTTACTCCTCCAAAAAAATCATTTTCACAGTTCTTAATTTGCCTTAATCGAGCGTCCATCATGCATAACATTTGATAAGACACCATGGAAATCTCGTCGACAATCAAAAATTCTGTCTGATGCCATTGTTGCCTCATTATTCGCAAATAGTTTCCGGACAGTGGTGACATACCTGTTATGTGACCGTCTTTCTGTACAGGCAATTTTAAAGTACTGTGTATCGTAGCTCCATTTATTAATCTAGCTGCAACTCCTGTTAGTGAGCAGACTTACCTGGCCTCATATTGCTCAGGTGTTTTTGACGCTAATTGTTCCCGTCGTTTCTGTAATCGACTATTTCTATCACCTTCACTTTCTTTAGCTCGTTTTGCTTTATACTTTTCTTTCGCTTTTTGAAGCCTTCGTTTACGTTGTGTTGCAGTTTCTGTTTTATTTGTGTTTGTATTTTTTATATTTTTTTTACCATTTTGTTCCCACGAGTAATGGACATTTAAACGGTCGACCCCCCCAGAGGTCCAATAAAGGGGCAAGGCTATGTACAACAAGATGCGCCTGAGTCTTGAGGGTAAAACGCTAACGACATATCATTTTTATCCACCCTAATGCCATACAGTTCTCGGCGCGTGTTAACCTTTCACCTTAACTTGGGTGGTGTACCGCTAACGACGTATCATTTTTAGCCACCCTAACGCCACACAGTCCTCAACACGATACAAAATCTTGACTTGGGTGGTGGATTCAGGCTGGATTAATCAGATACCTAAATTACAGATTCAATTTCTAAATTTAAATCTTATTATTATACGCCATTTAGTGGCTGCGCCCATCTTAAATATTGAGGTTGTATAGTGCACTGTATTCTTCTTGTCAAGCCCTTTTATTTGATACCCATATTGGTGGGATTAATAAAAAATTGTTATCAGCCATTTGGTAGCGGCGGCCATCTTAGATTTCAATTTTGCATAGTAAATTGTATTCTACTTGTTGAGACCTTTCATTTGATACCCATGTTGATGGGATTGATAAAACCTACGTTATCCGCCATTTTGTAGCGGCCGCCATCTTGGATTTCAATTTTTTATAGTATATTGTATTCTGCTTGTTGAGCCCTTTCATTTGATACCCATATTGATGGGATTAATAAAAAAAAAACATAAATTATCCGCCATTTTGTAGCGGCGGCCATCTTGAATTTATAATGATAATGAATAAACATAATTGTATTGTCACCAAAATCCAAAGTGTATACAAAATTTCAGATTAATCGGTTGACAGGAAGAGGGTGAAATTTGAATTACTAAATTTGACCCAAGAATAAAACAAACGGGGTGAGCTAAATAAAACCGTTTAAAAACATAAATTATCCGCCATTTTGTAGCGGCGGCCATCTTGAATTTATAATGATAATGAATAAACATAATTGTATTGTCACCAAAATCTAAAGTGTATACAAAATTTCAGATTAATCGGTTGACAGGAAGAGGGTGAAATTTGAATTACTAAATTTGACCCAAGAATAAAACAAACGGGGTGAGCTAAATAAAACCGTTTAATAAATAGGAGGGGTTTTTGTTATTTACCTCGGAGGGAATCCGGCAATTAATATAAGCGAGCGCATATGGATGTATGTGCATATTACATATATGGAAGAATTCGGACTTACTTTATGTCTTGAGTACCACCTGTGATTTCGCGGGACTGTGCCGTGTCTACTTTCTCGTCCTTCTCCTCTGGTGTTCCTGCTGGTGTCTTTACGAAAGCCGTTACCACTTCTGCTGCTGCCCGATGTATGTGCTTCAGCTCCGAAAGATGGTTAAATCCCAGCAGGATAGGTTGGCGCGGGTGTTTTTGGTTTTAATTTTAAATGTTCTGTGATAAGGTTTTTTTTTTTGCTTTACCACATTAATGATTTGTAATTTAACATTTCATTTTTAGTTTCGTTTGCATTTTGTTATTCACTGTTGCTTTTCGCTGTTTCCCGTAACCGTAGATTTAATAAAAATTCATATATTTTGTTGTTGCTTTTCGTTTTCCGTACTAAGAATTTCTCGCATGTTTCGGTAGTTTGTCGTATTATATTGTTTGCTAGTTCGCGTTTTTTATTGTTTAACTGCCACGGTGAACCGACCGCTGTACTTGTACGGGAGTCTTAAAAAAGGGAGAATGACTTTTAGTTTCTTATTGTCGCTAGGCCGCGGGTTGCCGTTTTAGCGACGAAGGACCATGTTGCTACTTTGGGGAGTAGCTTAGGGTGCGCTAAATCAGCGATAATAACTATATTTAAATAAGAGAGGAGTTTTAAATTTAAATGGTATTCAGCAGCTTTATTAAGTTCACTTAAATAGATAAGAATACAATTACTTCGGAGTTATGAGAAATTTGCCCGAGTGGCTAATTAAATGCGAGGAATCAGTGATGTGGTTGCGTTGGCGGTTTAAGAGTGAGTGCCCAACGCTTGGGCTGCAAGGACGAGTCGCCCCGTACCATCTTTTACAATATTTATCATCGAATTCGAAGGTATGTAGTACAATGCAAAATGAGATGTTGCCAGATGTAAATCTAATCTAAGTTACAATACTGTGTAAGTTTTAAAAGTAATATAAAAGCTACGTGTAAAATATTAAAAACAAAAGTAAATGATGCAATTTCTGCCCATGTCTTCAACAACCTCTATTGTATTTAATTTTGGAGATAATTCAGCAGAACTCAAGGAAAAGTCACATGGAATTCACCGAGATATAGATAAAAATTCTTTTAACACTGAGTCGACATTAACATCAAGATTGCGATGAATATTGAGAAAAGATTTTTCATTGTGTGCCCTGTAGAAAAAATGGAAATCTGAATTTTTGCTCACTTTTAATGGATAACACAGCCCAACAAAAATATAAAAAAATTTTGGTACGGCAAATGTTAAAGCTGTTTTTGATAGATTTTTTTTGTGATATATTTTAGAGGCTTTGGCGAAGAAAAAAAGGTGATAGAACCTTCTCGGCTTAAATTAAAGCTAGAGCTCTCGACTACTATCTCTGAAAATACCATTTCTGCACATTGACTTGATGGTCGCTTAGTCATTTCTTTATACTTTTATTTGTTTTTATTTTATTTTAGAAAAACCGAGGAAGAAGGTGAATCAAATTGTTGAACGTTTATTACAGGTTTCGAAAAGAAGTGCCTTTGACATGGGTTATTGTCGTAAACCAACTGTACATTGGATTCTTGTACAAAAATATGTCTTTCCCATGATTCCAGAAAATTATAAAAAAATAAAATATTATAAAATTATTAGCGCCAATAGCTAACACTATACAAATAAGCCACAATATTCGTTAGTATAATTTTTTAATTTTGTACGTTTAAAAAAATAAATTATATGCATTCAAAATCTAAAAACAAATACACTTTTAGAACAAAAACGTGTAATGTGCAAATATAGGACTTGACATAAAAACGTAGGTACGTTTCATAAAACGCAAGTTTCATAAAGTGCACGAGCTTCAGGCCGTTTCTAATGAAAAAAACTTGTGGAAAAACAACAATAATTTACCCAGAATTTATAGCTACTATCACTACATCTCCTCATCAGACTTCTTCACCGCCGTCACTGGGATATGAACCATTAGAAACGGCCTCAAGCTCAATAAAAATTGTTGAGATCTTAAAATATGTTTTACCATTATTATCTTAAACTAAATGATGGCCAATTTGTATACTTATTTCCCTCCAACAGGGGGTGTTTAAAGTTAATGTTTTGTACGGATGAACCAAAGTTTAAAGTAATAGTCATAGGGTCGCTACTATAAAGATCGTCGAGGGTATTCCATATGCATTTTGTGTAAAGGGAAGATGAGCGTAGTGTGATGTCGATGTGGGAAAATGTGCCGTGGGTCGAAAAGTGAGTTGGAGAACCATTGTTTAAAGTGAGTAGATTAGAAGACAGTATAACGTCCTTAATTTGTCTACCTCTATACTTTGTCAAAAAGGAGCCCCAAGTAGTACTCCATGCGTTTAAATCGCCGCAAGAATCACTGGCGAAGTTGTTTGCCTTAGTATTTGAGTTACGTCATTACTTGAAGAGTTATGGTTGGGAGGAATGTAAAGGCAAATTATGTTTATTTTTTGACCAGGTTATATTTCAACTGATAAAACTGGTAAGTGAGATTGTACGGGTATTATTCTATAAGATATATTTCTTTTAATAAGTATGGCAATGCCCTGTTTGTTAGTGCTGTTGTCTGGTAAATTATGAAATATGCCGATGTATTCTTTGGGAGTGAAGGTATTAGCGTTGTATGCTAAGTGAGTTTCGTTCAAAAGAATTATGGACGAAAAGTGAGAGTTAATTAGACGTTGAAGGAAATTGTAGTTATTGTTGTTGTTGTTGTTGTTCCACTGCAATATAGTAAAGAATAGCTCTGATCCAGTACTCCATGAGCTTACAGATTTTTACACGAACTTACAGGAAAAATGATACCGTACTCCACATTCCTCCAAAATCCTTTAAATGAGAGCGATTTTATGAAAGTTGTGTAGAGAATGAAGTTGGTTGACGTTTTTACAGGAAAAAGCTTTTTTGTTCCCTTGTTGTTTTCTTATTACTCACTTTTTACTCTCACTTCAGATAGTAATTTTGTTGTTTGACATTTTTACAGGATTTTAGACGAAAAGTATTGGATCAGAGCTGTTGTAGAGTCATAATCAGAGGTGGGCACTACCACAAACAAGCGTGAGCTAAAAGTGAGCATGTGTTAGTGTACCTAATTCATTTTGCATGCTGTCGTGTTCTCATCGCTGCGCTCTCGCTTGTATACGTACACGCAACGCTTACGCTCTTTTAGCACCTGCTAACTCTCTGCCCATGCCTGGTCATAATAAAATGGGTAAACAAAAGAGAGCAAAACGATTAGGGAATCCGCAAGGCGAGCAGTCAGCTTAGCTGAGTATCAACAGTTGAAAGCTCACCGAAGAGCCAATTTTTTTATGTGATAATTTTCTTTATGTAAGGCTCTAAGTTTTTGCGGTTCGCTTGTTCATTGCTTGTATTAGAGTTGGGTGGATAGTTTGCTCTTGGTTTGCAAGCGAGTTCACGCGATTTAGTTCTAAAGCACTGATGCGCACTGTCTTGCCCGCGGGCAAAGCTCTTTTAAGCTTCCTTTACATACAGTATAGGCACGTGTAGAGTAAAAGCTCTCTCTGCTCATCGCTGTTCTAAAGTAATAGTCTAAGAGCTGGCTACGTAGCGGAAGGGTTCACTCGGTAAAGAAGAATTTTTAACATTTACAGGTTCGGTTGTTACCTATAAAGCGCGAGGCAGGCCGTCAGAACTCTCGCTGGAAGTATAAAGTGAGGGTGGGGGGTTAAACATGCAATTTTTTTTTTTCGAAAAATAAGCGTTGAGGTAAAGTTCTGAAAATTTGCAATGTAATCGCAGACAACATAAGAAAGAAGGGGAAAACTTGTCAGAAGTCTAGGCGGAAGTTAAAGAGTCGTCAGGAGGCGCTTATGTTGCAAAAAATTTGGTAAAAATTTGTTACTAGGTAAACTTCTGACAATTTATATACTCCTTCTGTAATTCAAAATTAAATTATTTGCAAATTGTTAGAAGTCTAGGTGGAAGAATAACAGAGATATCCCGATAGTAAGGGCGTCGGTGCTCCACTCGATCCATCATTATATCTCATATTTTTGTATTGTATTCAGAAGCTTTAGAAAAAGTCTAAGTATGCAGTTTCATAGCCCATTAAATTTTAGTAAATAAATAAATATTTGTATAATATAAAAAGTAGCCCAAACTAGGGCGGCCAGATGCGCTGATTTAATCAGTACGTTTGCTGATTTTTTTCTGTTGTAATGATTTTTAAGAGCCCGAAATCAGTACGCAAAATCTACTGATTTTTTGAGTTTGTACTGATTTTTACACTTAATACTTTTGTAAATTCGTTGAAGAAGAATTGACATTTACTTGAGGTATACATGTTCAAAATAATGGTTTTTGACAACTCATACGTGTGAGCAGATTGAAAGCATTAATTAAATTTAAACCATAATTAAAAAGGTGTCAGCTTGCAATTGTTTCGTTTCCTATGATTTCGCAAAATAACAAACTGTTTGGATTCAACCCAACCCAGTTTCACGATTTGCAGGTTTTACAGGCTGGTTTCGCCATTAATAAATATTATGAAAGGTGGTGGTGAGTTAATCATATATTAGGTACACTGAGAAGATGACAATAAGAGATAATCTTTCGATAATAACTAAACATCCACTGAGAAATCGGCTGTCAGTATTTCAAACTTAAGACGACTACTGCTACGGTGCAATGTAAGTTCTAAAAATTTGGAAAAGGTGCAAACTACCGACTCTTGGATATGATATATGTAGCTTTACTTTGATTTTTGATGTTCGACCACTTGTAATTTTACTTGCACATACACATTTAACACTACGGTGAAACGCGCTTAGGTAACCAACATTTTTGGGCACCATGAATATTTTGATGTTATCTGAATAAAATCCCTCTCTTAAGTACCTCCCCGCTTATTTACCCAACCCGCCTAAGTACCTAAATTTTTCGTACCTCATTTACCATTTTACTTATAATTTTCCCCTTTTAAGTGCTCCCACAACACGTTCGGCAAAAAAGTCTAAAAGATCAACGGTCATTTTTTTTGAAACTTCCACATTTTTACTTTAAAACTGATTAGGCTGTAAACACTTCTGAGAAAAAAGTTTGATATTTTGATGAAAATTTGATGATTTTTTTTCAGTGTTCTAAAAAATTTTAAGCTTAAGTTCATATGGTATTTGTAAGGCAATGAACTGAGTTTTACTTGAAACACCTTAAAAATTAATAAATAAGCATAAGTGACAAACAACATCATTTCGAATTTGAGCCTAAATGATAGATATGTCCAGCACTGTATGTATGTATAATCAATGACTTTAAAGAACTGAATTCTTGTAAAAATTACATAACACTGCTTTATCGATTTTTTATAAAGTTTTTGTTTATGTGTTTAGATAATGCTATGATCTTGATTTTAAACTACGTACACTCCATTAAATTTTTTTTTTTTTTTTTCAAGAAGTAAGTTAAGAAGAAGATTAACTACATCAATAATTATGTTCACTTAAGTACCCGCATTGAGGTACTTAAGCGGGTTCTTTTAAGTACCCAACCCGTTTAAGTAACTCAAAAAGCTGACATTTTTCATGAGGTACTTAAGCGGGTTTTACTGTATTAAATTTCATTCGTACTCGAAAATTCGTTTAGCGATAATTCGGTAATATACCTTTTAGTCAGCATTTTAATGTGAATGTTGTATTTAATAAGCACACCAACTAAATATGTTTTAAATTTGTAGCTTAAAATATGCAAACAGATTCTGACTCGAGCTCGTCTTCTACTGAAACTGAATGGGCTACAAATTCTTTTTATTTTCTCAATTCTTATAAATTTTCTAGAAAGTTTGAGACTTCAACTCACATGTCTTTTGTTATAGAACTAACTATATTTGTATAAAAAAATTAAATTAAGTAAGGAAAGAAAAAATTTTCAAAACCTGTCAATACATTTTACTACTATCTTCCTGAGCACAGCTGTACATACATACGTAATACCATTGATTTGTTTTAAAGTAGTGAATTTTTGTATTGATAATACTATACGTATTTAAAAGTCTACTAGTTATCTTTTATTAATTAATGCGGTGTTATTTGGTTGTTATATTGTTAATAATAAAAAATACGCTTAAAAATGAGGTGATTTTTATGGCTCTGTACTGATTTTTGATCCCAACTGTACTGATTATAGCCCTATAATATCTGGCCACCCTAGCCCAAACTGAGTATATAGTAGATACATACATATGTAAACGAATACGCGCTTCGTTTTTTTTTAATAAAAAGTTAATTGTTTTTCATTATAATTAAATATATTGAAGTAATTAATTAATTAATAAAAACGCATATTTTGAAACGATGTAGTTTTTATGTATGTAAATACATACATATGTATGTATACAAGAGCATTGAATATTTGAGAGATACTTCTTTTTAAATTTTGGTACTTTTCCAATCGTGTGCCAAAATTTTCGTAGAAGTCGAAAAGCTTGTCAGAGATGTTTACAATTTCGGCGCACTAGCACTACGTGCTACGGGTGGATGAATTTGCCGAGTTTCAAAACTACGTTGGTGTTAAAAATCATAAAATTTTTCGTGTCAAACGTTCGCTGGTTATCGCTGAAGCAAGCTGTTGATCGTTTACTGTCCCAGTGGAGAGCAATTATTTTTCATATCTTGTTTCGATGACGGTGTGAACCAAGTGCGAGCTATTGCCGCACCAATACAAATTTATTATTTATATTTTTAAATATAAAAAGTATTAGCAAATTTCAGTGCATCAAAAGTTTCTGAGGCGTTGTTTACATTTACTGGAGAATTGTCAAAATCGGCAAATCACAAGTAGCGGTTTCTGTAACGTGCCACATTTGTTCGCTACATCGTGATGTGATAGAATGAAACGCTGACAGCACTCCGCAAGGTTGCAAAAAAATTTATGTTCGAAAAATATTTTGATATGGAATAAATTGCCAAAAATTTTGTCAAGGAAAAAATTGCCAAAACTCAATGCAATTTTTAGCAACTTCAATTTTGCACTTTATTATACTAAAATACAATTTTTTTAGGGTATAATTAAAAAGTTTGCAATATAGGTGAAACCTTACAGAATTTGTTTAATTTTTGTAAAAAGTTTGATCCAAAACCTGAGATCTACCACACATTTTTTGAAATCTACACACAAAATTTTTTTCAAGTCCGATCACTGCAAGAAACGTCAAAACATAGTGAAGCAACCATCAGCTCAGAAAGCAACGAAAATATTTTTTTTTTGTTTTCGTCGCTATGCTCTTTGTCGCTTTCTTCGCTTTTCGCTTCCTATGTTCTGCCACATTTAAAAATAAAGGTTTGTTTTTGTCGCTCTCTTTGTCGCGTCACTACCCTCCAGTACTGCTGGAGTCAATCGCTACTTTTGAACCGCTACTACACCGACTCCTAGGTAAATAGCTACTCTATTAACCCGTGGTAGTGCACATAGTAGTGCAGAGTCGAACCAGTCCTAGGCAGAATAGCGAAAAACTACGACAGAGGGCGCCCACAAATCACGCAATTAACTACTTTAGTAACTCCCGGTTGTGCAGAGAGAGCCGTTGGTGACTACCGCCTAGGACATTGCCTTGTAAAAGTAATCGGTGAAATACACTGCAAGTAGTCGGTCGGTAATTGAGGGTGTTTATCAGGTAGTTACCGATTCAGCAGTCCTGTAGTCACTCTCCCGTACTGCAGGGTATGTTCTTTGCCTAACACATTCAAACGATTCAATAAGTGAGACTGTGCGTTAAATGCACTGCTCAGCTTCCGCTCTTCTTATACGTGTGAAACACACATGTGCTCAGAGAGCGCTCAGTAAGCCATGGCCTGCCGACCACTGCTTTATAGCATCGATGGGCACCGCCTTGCTCGCGCGTAAAGCTCTTTCAAGCTTTATATACATTTTGTATAGGCGCGTGCAGAGTAAAAGCTCTCTCTGCACATCCTTGCTTTAGAGCAATGCTGGGCACACCAACACAGTCTCATTTTGTCGTGTTAAGAGTGCGTCGCGCTCAGATATGGTTGCCACGTTTTTATAGATGTAGTAAAACTGGTATTTTTCGTGCATGTGTCTTTTGCCCTATTTTGCTTATACGTATAGTGAAATAATGAATCGTGGAAGTTTTTAGAAACTAATACTATTAGTTTATAGAAACTTTTCCATACGAAAAATTTAATACTTGTAAAATTGTAAAAAAATTAAATAGGTTTAACTCACTTGTTTAATACCTGGACACAATTTTATTGGAATCTATATATTAATACGCTAACATAAATTTTGTCTCCGTTCGTTTGGCGATTCTACAGAACCGATTTTAAAACCAAGAACACCATTTGAAAGGCATTTTTTCGTAGATGATCAGATTTTTTTTATTGGTTGAAAATAACGGCCAAAACCGTTGTTTAAACATCTCCGTGTGTGTTTAGATGTTGCTGCAACATGGTCAATTTGACCATGATGCAATAATACAAGGTGGTATCAATTGTGGCAGCTCGATTTGACACTGCCTTAGCTCAGTAGAATGAGAAGAAAAACGGGAAGAAACTAAGCCCCATTTGGGGGAAAATATAAAATTTCATATTTTCTTCTAATAAAATTTGCTTTTTATAGTATATTCATAATTAAATGAAATAAAATAAGATAAAATATTTTTCAAGAAAATAAAATGTGTATACCGAGAAACAATAAACAAACATTCAACAATATTATAATGCAAAGAATCCTAAAGCAAACTGTAACCACTGTTTAAATGTCAGTTGAATATTACCTGAAATGGATCAAATGTATCACTTACTTTGTATTTAGCATCAAAACATTTAAAAGAGAAGCAATAAAGTCTAAAAAATACTGTTTTTCAACAAAGTCATTGCGTTTATTCCTCTTGTTTTTAAAGCGAGGAATTATAGGAATTCAATACGTATATATATAGTATAAAAATACCTCACACCATTGTTCAATAATCTAACAACAATTGTATCATGTACGTATATAATTTAAATCACAATTATATCATCTAACATCACATTATCATCACATTTCTCATTAATCTAAATTATATAATTTAAATTAGGGGCACCAATTTCGATACGATACGATACCATATCGATACTTTTGGCATTCGATACCGATATTTTCTACTCGATAGTTTTAAAACGATATTTTTTGGAATCGAGTACCAGAACCCTAGTATCGTATCGAATGTCATAAACTCACATTACAAGGATAATATTATTAACAATTCTTCCCAAACTTAGGTTCGGTTACTCAATGTCTTGTATGCATGGAGTCGAAGACGTCGATAAAAATGTTTAACCGCAGATTAGTGTTAACCAGACATTGAGTAACCGGCCCTTAGATTAAGTACACTGAGTCAGTCGCAAAATGGCTCCTCGATAATAAGGTCATGTGACCTGTCGTGTTATACATAAAAATATGTAATAAATATAAAATAATGAATCGTTCCAAATTAAAATAAAAGATATCTGATAATATTTAAACTTAAAATATAATGTTAAAAAATGAATTTAAATAAAGCATACATATGAAGTTCTTCAAGTGAAATATTAACCATATGTTAAATTTGTTAAACAAAGAAGATGCAAAGCTAAATAAAGTACCGTTTGCACGGTATATACATAACTATTGATTGGAAAAATAACTAAAAACTGCTATAGAACTGACGAAGTACAGTTTTCAATGAAAATGATTAAAGGATAAAATTAAAATGTTACAAACATCTGACGTATAATTATAAAATTATTAATTTTGAGACTTAGTTCCCTGCCATTAAACACATACAGATTAATACAACCTAATACATAATTAATAAAAAATTGAAAACGTTAGACCAGCAGAAACTTTGCACGTGGTTCTGGCTCTCAGCGGTATTACCATACGTGTATTAGTGGAGCAACGTTGGACACACCTGAAGACTTATAATACCATTGGAATATAACATACTAAGAGGAATAACCTGGCGGTGGTTTACAATTAAACCGGCCAACGTACCCAAATCCCAAAAAAAACAATTCTTCCCGATATAATTTGGGCTGTTAAGAGCAGAAATGTGTAATATAGTTAGGATGGCATGTGGTGGAATTGGAACCCGCGACCTCGGTGTTTTAAGACAACACCTCAATCTCTACGTGTTGTTACACAATATGTTAGTGTTTGACCGAGATTCTCCTCCGATTTGTCAAGTGTGCCTTAAGTTCTGAACACATTAAAAACGGCGAGCTTCGGGCCACAGCTTCCAATTTGTTATCATCATTGTCTAAACGCTTTTTCGATGGCGACATGATTTTTTTTAATGCGTCGGCGACATCATTAATTTGTACGAGTTTGACATAA
This sequence comes from Rhagoletis pomonella, assembly GCF_013731165.1. Lineage (NCBI taxonomy): Eukaryota > Metazoa > Arthropoda > Insecta > Diptera > Tephritidae > Rhagoletis > Rhagoletis pomonella. The sequence continues at coordinate 2,983,880 of NW_023458569.1, read as the reverse complement.
AAGAAGAGGAAGAACCTTATTTGTCACTGGAAAAATAGAAATAGATCTAATTTGGCCACAACCACAGTCGTCGCGTAGCCCGGTCGGCGCCAAAATAATTATCTACATAAGAGTGCGTGTTAAAATAATTTGACAGCTATGGTCCATAACTCGTCGTTTACATTGTGTTCGGGCTATTAATGTTGTGGCACAAAAGGGGTCCCTACAGTTTTATGTTGACTTTGAACGGCGATTTAGTTTTAATGGGAAGCTGTTTTTCATTTTCAAGCTTTGGGCACTTCTAATCATTACACCACAGCGGCCTATATACGAGACCTATATTCATATAAATTGTTTGGATTTTGGTATCGATATTTGGAATATCGAGTCTTTTTATTCCGATATTAATAGGTACCCGATATTTTAAAAGCGATACTTTAAATGAGTACCATATCGATACTTTCTGTTCGATATCGTGCCCCTAATTTAAATCACAATTATACCATCTTACATACATCTTATGCAATCACATTTAATTATGTGTACATATTTTTTGATCGCTTTCACGTTATAAAATCGTATATTTGTTTATAATAAAAAATTAAAAACACACTCCCTGTGTGGAAAATCAAAAATAATACGTTTTTACATGGTATAAAAATACTTCACACCATTGTTCAACAGTTTAATAACAATTGCATCAGGTACTTATATAATTTAAATCACAATTATATTATCTTGCATGCATCTTATGCAATCACATTTCTTATTCATCTAAATTAATAGCTAATTATGTTTATGTATTTTTTGTATCGATTTCACGATATAAAACCGGGTATTTGTTTATAATAAAAAATTAAAAACACACTTCCTGTGTTGAAAATAAATAAAAATTTGTTCTATGCGGAAAACAAAAATCTTAAAAAAACATATCAGTTTTGACTTGAGATGCTATTAGTAGCTGGAACTCATCGAAAATGACGAGCTACGGAATCGAGTAGTCGACGACGGGAGCAAAGATAACGCAGATGGAACGACATTATCGGGTAGTCGGTCGACAGTCCCATCCCAAGTTTGGGAATCCTACTCCTTCAATTTTTTGTTTAGGCGTTTTATTCGGAAATGCATCCTACTTTTGAAAAAAAGTTTTTAGACTTCAGCGGTCAGATCGCTTGCTTCGCTTAGTTGCAAGAGGCTGTGCAGATATCTCGGACACGTGTTAACAAGATTTCCGTTCATTTTATTGAAAATAGTCTCAAGCTCTTTCATTTTTTCTAGGAAATCTCTTGAGGGTTTAAACAGAGCTCCTCTAGAAACTTGGTCCACCCATGTGTAGGAAGACTCGTCGTTGTTTATGAACTCTGATAGGCCTAGCTTTCGGATTATATAACCAGCGAAATATTCGAGCGCATCTTCGTGGAGTGTTTCAATTCCGTCCACTTCACTCGATTCTAAGACGAGTCCTCATCATCGAGTTCATCCTCAAGCACAAAGCTCATTAAGTCCGCTTCCGCCATAGTGTCAAAGCCTATCCATTCAGTGTCATCAGCCTCCACATTTCCGCGCGCCACCAATGCTTCCGTATTTCGTGCTAAGTTAATATAATAAAAAAGTTAAATATTTTATTTTATAAATTCGGGATTAAAAATAATACATTTACCCAACAAGTATTTTCTTAATCTGTACTTAAATTGCATTGGAGTAGGATTATCATGCAGTCTGCCTTTGGCACGCATAGCTCCAAAAAAGTGCTCCAAAACATCTTGGTTTAATCGGTATGTAAGATTGTATTGCAGACCATACGTCTCCGTAACATACCGATATAAACCTCCTAGAGACTCATTTGTAAGTAAAATGCCCTTTTGGAAGGGCAATAATGAGTTTTTACCAACAGCCCGGGTATGTTGCATGCAGTCGTCCATTTTCTCCAGAATGCTTAACTGCTGCTGCAAACTGTTCCCAAAAGGCTTTTTAGATGGAAAGCTTTGACAGTTCGTAAACTTTACGTTACAGAGGTCGAACCAATCGTTCACAATGTCAATAAAGTCTGCGGTTTCGCAGGCTTTATAAACATCGCGCCCCAACGAAGAGCAACGTCGTAATGCGCTAGCCATCTAGTCTTACTGAAATACTCCTATACCATTAGAAACATTGAGCTCTCGTCAAAGGGCTTGATTTCCACCTCCTATGTCCGATACAATTCCCACAACTGGATATCCGGCTTCTTCCAATTTTTCAATAAGGCCGTGTAAAATAGATTTTGTCATCCGGCAGTCGCATGCTGAAAAAACAGGCTGTTTTCACGACCCCTTCAGTCCTCGAGCGATAACTACTTGTACATAGCTGGTCGGTGTCCGGACGGTGCCTGAGAGGGAATCGTATTCATTGGCAGACTCAACCTTCATTTCATCGTAACATAAATTGCATAGCCTATCTACTAGCGGAAATTCTTGCGCGCTACGCATTACGCTGATAGACAAGTTCAGAATACCGTCCTCGAACTTAAGCTTCTGACACCATCGCGCTACCGTGGGTTCACTTGGAAGGGGGAACTTATGCTTAAGGAGATGACCATAAGCACGTGGTCCAGCCGAAGGCAAAGATATGGCTGAGGGCATGTCCTTCCAACTCCAGTGAATAATCTTCGATGGATTTTCAAGTTTTCTTATTTGAGCTTCTGTGAAAATCTGTTTCAGACTGGATTGAAGGCTTTGTAACTCCTTCAATTGAGATTTCAGCATGGTTACCTCTGCTTCTAGAATTTCTACGCGGTCATTTGATTCCCATCTAAACGGGATATGCATATTATCAAGTTATTTTTTAAATTATTTCAAAATGTACTGAGTTTGTGTTGACGCGTCTACGAATTCCGTCACATTAGATGAACTAAGGCTCTCAATCATCATTGGAAGGGCATCCCCGCTTAATTTTGTTCTTTGCCGCTTTGAAGCCCGCATATTCTTGCCCCTGGCCTTAACTCCATTCCACATGAGTCCGCCCATTTTTTTCTTTTAGTTTCGTCTTTCGGTACGTGATGTGTCCACGTCTTATGACACAGAAAACAACTTGATTTTGGCATGCTTGTAACGCTTAAATTGCAAATTATAATCGGAATCAGTCAACACATGAATAATGTTCTTACGATTTGTATACCTCTGGGCAAGAAAGATACGAATGTTTTGTTAAAGAATTTATGGTTCACCAAATACATCAGTAAAAGCAAATAAAATCTTGTATCTTATTTAGTCAATAGTATTTTTTAATTTTTAATAACTTATGCAATGTAAAATATTAATCTTGAAAAGCTACATATTACTTTAATCTTAAAAAGTTATATGTTATATTTTACTTTAATCTTAAAAAGTTATATGTTATATTTTACTTTAATCTTAAAAAGGTAATTATAATTTTACTCTAGTCTTAAATAGTTAATGCTAATTTTCACTTTAATATTAAAAAATGGACACTAATTTTGACTTGAATCTTAAGAACTATAAATGTAATTCCATATTTCGCTATTAATAGAATGTTACCCGGTAACGAATATTAAAAAAATATATAAAAAATATCCCGACGAACTGATAACGTCCTCATCGTTTTGAAGTCGGTTAAAAAAATCAAAATCGTTTCCAATCAATAGCACTTACAAACAAAACAGGAAATGCGTTAGTTAAACTCCAGTTTCCACTAACTTGAACTTGTCGGAGGAACGATGCCAACGAAAACGCGATGCCGCACTGGGGCTGGAACACAACACACAGAAGCGATGGAAAACCTGCAATCAAAAGGGCATTTAGTGGGGTTTCCAAAAAGTCGAAATTGCATCCACAAAAGCCCCAACTTACTTGAATGTGTTGGAGGAACGATGCCAACGAAAACGTGATTCCGCACTTGAGCTAGAACACAACACTAACAAGCGTTAGAAAACCTGCAATTGAAGTGCATTTAGTGGGGCTTCCAAAAAGTCGAAAGTGCATCCACAAAAGCACAAACTTACTTGAACGTGTTGGAGGAACGATGCCAATGAAAACGTGATGCCGCACTTGGGCTGGAACACAACACTAACAAGCGT
>NW_023458569.1:2977360-2979819 GCF_013731165.1 Rhagoletis pomonella | reverse complement strand
GAAAACGTGATGCCGCACTTGGGCTGGAACACAACACTAACAAGCGTTAGAAAACCTGCAATTAAAAGTGCATTTAGTGGGGTTTCCAAAAAGTCGAAAGGGCATCCACAAAAGCCCTTACTTACTTGAACGTGTTGGAGGAACAATGCCAACGAAAACGTGATGCCGCACTTGGGCTGGAACACAACACTCACAAGCGATGGAAAACCTGCAATTGGATGGATTATTCATAATTTTATTATAGGTATAATTTAAGGCGATGGCAGGAAGAGAGCACACAAATCGATATGGATGAATGAAATACGCAAACCACTAGATACAAGAAACCTAATAAATATAAACTTATAACTTCATAGTGAATTAAATTCATTTAATTTCAATATTTGCACAAAATGACGCAATTAGAATAAAAATTTTCCGGGAATAAGAATAAAGCAAAGCAAAGAAAATGAAGCAGTGTTGCTTACTTAGCGTTTAGTTAACTTTTTCTATTATTCAAAGATTTTTAACGAAATCTCCCCCAAAATTGTTATAGAAGTAACACTGTTTCAGCTAAGGCAGTCAATATGGCGGAATTAGAGCGAGAAGTTGCCAACTGGTAACACCTGTATTATTGCTTCATGCAATTTGACATGTTTCGCATGTTGTTTCACTTCGCATTTGAAACTAGGCTTTGAAATAGAGATAAATATGAAGATGAAGAAATAAATGACGATGAAGTAAAAAAAAGAAGGGAAAAGTGAAGATAAAGACGAAAATGGAGACAATGACAGACACATAAGGATTAGGGTAACTGAAAGGGTAAGAACATTTCTTGAATTTATGAAGTGAAACTTCTTTAGCGGCAGTTGGTTGGTTGGGAGTAAATTGTTAAATTCAAGGGAAATAATGCACATGGAAATGGTTCTCAGCGGTTGAGCGGTTTGAGAATAAAAACAAAAACAAAGATGCCTAGAGATACAGGCAAAAGCGAAGATCAAAGTAAATTAAAACACGATAAGGTAAAGGTGAAGAGGAATATGCAAAAATAAAGATAAATATGAAGAAAACGATGAGGATGAAGATCGATATTGTTATATCACATGATATGAAGATACATCACATGATATTACATCACATAATATGATATCACATCACACGATATCACGTGACATAAAATCATATGATATGACATCACATTATATGGCATGACATCACATGACTTGACATCATGATATGACATCGTATGACATGACATGGCATTACATGACGTGGCATCACATGATATCACATGGTATGACATCACAGGACATGACATCAGAGGATATGACAACACATGACATGACATCCTATCACATCACATACGTCATCTCTCACACACACACATCTTATCACGTCATCGCACCTCATCTCATCTACGTGAATAGAAAAAGAAAAGGATATAAGCAAAGATGTGAAAGATAAAAACAAAGATGAAGACCAAGGTAAATTTACCGATTTCGAAACCAAAAACACCGTTGGAAAGGTAATTTTCTGTAGATGAGGAGAGTTTTTATAGTTTCGAAATTGGTTGAAAATCGTCGTTTAAGAATTTCCATATTTGTGTATGGTTGTTTTTGCAGCCTGTTCAATTTAAGCTCTTTCGCATTTTGTTTTACTTCGTATTTGAAATTAAACTTTGAAATAAGGATAAATATGAAAATGAAGAAACAAGTGATAACGATGAAGACAAAAAAAAGGCAAAAGTGAAGATAAAGACGAAAATGGAGATAAACGCAAAAATGCAGACAATGAGAGATACATAAAAATTACGGTAACAGAGTTGACATTTTCTGATAGGAATCGAAATAAAATCAGCCATAAAGGTTACTGAAATTTATCGAATCATCGAAGTTTATAATTAACGAAATTTATCCATGCTTATTAAGTTATCGCAACGTATCGAATTATTCAAACTGATCAATGTTTATTGAGTTGTCGAAATTTATAGACACAGAAACTTAGTTGTCCAAATTTACGGATAGTTATCGAGCTATAAAAACGTGTGGGATTAACGAAATTTGTCAAGTTAAAGAAATGTATCAAGTTATCGATATTTATAGAATTATCATTATTTATAGACTTAACGAAATTTATCGAGGTGTCGTAATGCATGGAATTCTTTCAACTTACAGAGTTATAGATAATTATTGATCTACTGAAATTGGTTGGTTCAAAGAATCGAAGTTTATGGAATTTTCAAAATATATCGATTTATCGAAATTTCAAGGTTATATAAGCTTATCGATTTATCACTGCTTATCGAATTTTATCGTAGTAACAGGGTGTAACGAGTTATCAAAATGTTTAGATAGTTTTCGAAAAATGCGGAGCTGTCAAAAGTAAAAATTTATAAAGGTATCCAAAGAATTTACATTTTTGAGTTATCGAAATTTATCGAGCCCTCGAATTTCACAGTTATCGAAATTGGTCGAGTTAAC
>NW_023458569.1:2968537-2976960 GCF_013731165.1 Rhagoletis pomonella | reverse complement strand
GAATTTTGTTGAGTTATCGGATTTTAGTGTTCTTGAAATTCATCGAACTATCGATATGTATCAAATCATTGAAATTTATCGATAAACTTGAATGTATCGGGTCAATTCCAACTCCTGCCGAAGTCCTCCAAAGACCTTCTCAGATAAAAAAATTTTAGTTCCAAAGCAGAAGATTTTCCGGTTAGTTAATTTGTACTTTATAAGTTTTGCTACGTGTTAAGTTAGAAAACCTTACCAAGGCTTCTAAAACTAGAAAAACTGTCGAATTTCGACAGTAACTGGCACTCTAGTCTAATCATTAAAATGCTGGTCGGCCAGATGATTTCGGTGTTTAGATTGAATTATTTTCATATAAATAGGAATTTAGTGCTAAAAATAGAATATAACTTATAAATATAATTCATTAAGTATTTTTGCGATTCGATTTCTTGAGATAGAAACAAATTATTCTAAAATATGGCATGCAATTTGTGCACTTTTTTATAAAAATCATGGAACTTATTACAAAATTATTGAACGTCGGTCAGCAAGCAGCTCTTCTTACTTAAAATACAGCTTGCTTATATTAAAAATACGTAGGCATAACCGCATAACGGACATTGTGGCTTGTTGAAAGTTCTTTGAACTATAAACTGTGGTATATGTGTATACAGTCGCACTATTTTGTATTGGAATGGTCGCAATTGCATGCAAACACCAATCTGAGAATAACCAACCACTTTTTGCTTTGGAGATTTTTTGTAAATTTTCGAAGATTACGTAAACTACGAAGAAAAACAATCCATAGCCGATAGGGATGGCAAAGTCGACTTCGACTTTCGACCAAAATCGACTTTTTACTCCTGAAAGTCGAATTTTAGTGATCGACTTTTAGTTTATGGAAGTCGACTGAAGTCGACTTTTCACTTTCGACTCTCGACTTTTTTTTGATTTATTTGCATATAAAAACTGATCTTCTGACAAGGGAGCGGAGTGCTTTTTGGTCGTATTTAAAAAAAATTGCCAATAAAACTGAAGTGAAATTTGAAAAGTGTGGTAGATAAATGAATTTTAATGACAGTACAACAACATCGTCAAATCATTTAAGAGCAGCGCATAAAATTACTATACGAAAACAAATTCCTCAAAATTTGTTAATCGTTTGTCTCCACAATCTTCAGTTAATAATGAGGTAAGATAAACAAAGGTATTTATTTTAAAAATTTCATCCAAGAAAGTTTTTCTGCGTAAGTTTACGTAAGTTTCTACAGACAGTCTTTGGTTCGAATTTGACCAATCCGTAAGGTACAACATTTTAAACACCGCTAAAAACGTTGCTGGTAGGATTCCAGTTAATATGCGACATTAGTCGTGTGGATAGTCCCAATCCACTAGCTGTCTGGGCTACTCTCATATTTATCCATGCTTATAAAGTGGCACTATATTTCTACCAATACCCGCCAATTCTGCTCCATCGGAAGGCCACATTTTCAAAAAGTTTTCCGTAATTACCTAATATTGATTTAAAAAAATTTTAAATTTTTTTTTGTGAAAATCTAAAAATTTTTAAATTATTTTTCAAATATATAATTTTTAAAAACCCTCACAACCAACTTTTTCATGCTGTATAACTGGAACAATTTTCAAAATTTTTAAAAATCCTTTAGTGTCTGTTTTTTTTTTACCTAGCATTGAATTTCACTAAATTACAGATTATTCTAAAGACCACTAGTAAATCATGATATTTTTGGCTCATTCTGACTCTTATATTTATAGCTAATATATGAGTTAAATGCAGAGTATAGTTAATACATTTCCTTTTTATTAAAAAAGTCGAAAAAAGTCGAAAAAAGTCGAACAAAGTCGACTTTTCTTGTGGATGCCGCCGAATTTGTTTTTTTGCGTCACCCGAAATTGGCTTGCGTGCGTTTGCATTTGATTTCATTGAGCGAAACGTCAAATCAAAATGTCACGTAGAACAAAAATTGGAAACTGAGTTAGCTTCATACGCACGCCGTTCCATTTCGGTTGGTCACATATAAGTTGCGTGTGCATGAGAAATTTTTGACAATAAATTGGCGGCGTGCGGGAATATTAGGTTAGCCTGTTAGAGTGATGCGCGCACTTCCATTTGCAAAATTTAAGCATTGCTGCTAAAAGCTCAGTTAGTCTAGACTTAATTTAACTTACCGTAAGAAATCCTCAATGATGACGCATTACGAAAACCAGGGTGCCTTGTACTCTGCATAAACAAACTTTAGCAAATCATAGTAGAAAGCGTAGCAAATTTCTTAAGAACTTCGTACTGATTAAGAAAATTGGGCTCAATAAATTTCCATGAATTAATGAGATTAAAGTTTCAATAAATGCACAAATTTCATCTGTGCGACGGGCTGATTTCCTAGGAGACAAGGGAATATTTTCAATAACAACATCATGCATGCAACTGAGTCCCTGCCAAACTTGTTTAAAAATTTTTTTGATATAGATGCTACCTGGAATGGATCTTTCTTTTTTAACAATATATATAGTAATTAAGGTTGCCAACGTCTTTTTAATGAAGTTTATGCCTTACTAATGTTTTCCTATTTTCTTCTTCTACTTGAGAAATCCATTCCTTAAATTTTAGAAACAAATATTTTTCTTTTCAGTAAACAAATTATCCCTCTGCACACCCTGAAATTGATCAAAATCTCTATGAAAAATATTATAATGTTTACTGAAATTATATTCACGTGTTCCTTTAAACAAATTTGGCACAAAAGGCACTGCATATCACCAAACGCATTTAGAATCATAAAATATTATCAGTATAGCCGCTGCCTATGGTGCTTCGTTTGATTTTTTGACATTCCCTTTTGTTTGGTTACATTTTTGTTGTTGCCTTTTAGGCTTCAGTGACATAAACAGAAGTTGGCTGCGTTTCATTTATGTCAAATTCAACATGCGAAGTTTACTGCGATGAAGGCAGTGACACTGCCACTGCGTTATTGTTATTGTATTTTGGGCTTAAGAATACTTGTGTTGACACTGCTAATCGGCTCTCAGTGAATTTGACAGAATCAGCTGTTTTGCTGACCTCACAGTCGAGATGACAGCAGTAGTGATGTGCTGAGTTAATACTTTTAAGTATCCAGTACTCTCGATACTCGGCACCGAAACATTTATGTTTCGAATAAAAGCGCGCATAGGCCAAAAATATGAAAAAAACGGTTCAGGGGAGACTCGCCTATCAAAACCCGAATGTAGGGTCCAATATAGCTTTTAATACTGATTCAAATGAAAGATGTATACATATATGTCGGTTCGAGGCCATAATACAGAGAAACTCTTACTTGTTTGAAGCATTTTTGTTCCAGCTGAATCGGACGATATCATTTTTGTAGGCCTGGGGGAAGATTCTGTAACCAGTTTCTGTAACAATTTTCGAATCGGTATCAGTTTTCTTGACGTATGATAGGAAATATTTTTACGTCAACAAGTGCGATATCGATTCGAAACTTGTCGCTAACTGGTTACAGAATCTCGCCCCTGAAAGGCTTCTTCATTCGTCAAAGTATTTTTCCTGAACCTTGGATCGACTAAGGTTAAAACTGATAAAATAATATTTCTCTGTTGCGATAAGTTCAAGTGTTTTAGCCGATATCATATAAATTAGTAATGCAAATTTTTTATAAACTTGAAATGCATATAATGGAGAAGGTTTAATGTAAAGAATCGGTATCGGGTACCGAAAAGGAAGTATTGGGTACCGAAATCTATTTTAAGTATTGGGTACCGACAGTTCAGCACATCACTAGAGAGGAGTTTTATTTGCCGCTCTCAGTTGTCAACTCTACGATGACGTCACGCCAAAATTACTCTCACGAATTCTGCTGCAATCGGCGCAATCTTGTATTCTATCCCAGCGAAAAACACGATTACCAAAGAAACGAAAGTGGAAACGAGCTAGGCGATGGGAATCGCTTACCCTTTCGCTTCAAGAAGGCATTATTTTAACATGGGCATGTTATTGGCCGTAAGCCCCCCCGCAGCATTACCTTCGAACGAAGGGAGAACGCATGTATAAACAGAATCCAGAGAAGCGAACAAAGAATGCCTTACAGAGAAACTAATGTACAATGCCTAGATAAGTACATACTTATTTGTATTAAATTGGAAACAGAAAATAAAGATTGTCTTAAAACATTAAAATTTTTATACATCAATTTTTATACATAGGTGTTTAGATTTTACTTAAAAATCGATATGTACATACATGCATATTTAATTAAGCTTAAAATTGTTCTTCGTCACTCTTGTACTTCACTTCATTGACTGACTTCAACTTCGCTGCAAATTGAACAAAGCAAAACATGATTTTTATGCTAGACAAATTTCCACAGAAAGTAACAGTAGAAAAAGAATTTTTGGATATTCATTCTTTTTTTCAGCCGACTACGATGCAGCATTCTACTTTGAATTCCCCGAAATGAAGCAAAGATACGAAATAAACAAAAAATATTGTAGGACATTCTATTTTGCATTACCTGAAATGAAGCAAAGATGCGAAACAAATAAAATATTGTAGGACATTCTACATTGCATTCCCTGAAATTAAGCAAAGAAGCGAAATAAATAAAATATTGTAGGACATTCTACTTTGCATTCCCTGAAATGAAGCAAAGAAGCGAAACAAATAAAATATTGTAGGACATCTACTTTGCATTCCCCGAAATGAAGCAAAGAAGCGAATTAAAAAAAAAATATTATAGGAAATTCTACTTTGCATTCCCCGAAATGAAACAAAGAAGCCAAATAAACAAAATATTGTAGGACAATCTAATTTGCATTACCGGCAATGCCGAAAAGAAGCGAAAAATTTCTAAGGCATTATAACGCTATGCCTTCTAGAACACGTTACCACTAAAAGCGATTGCCGATTTTTTGCTGGGATCATTCTTGGTGTGTTGAGTGTCATGCTCGCACGAGTAAGCTTTGCCGACCGCGGTCAAAGCTCTTTTAAGCTTCCTATACATTTTGTATAGGCGCGTGTACAGTAAAAGCTCTCTGTGCTCATCGCTTATTTAAATGAAGGGCAGATGTTAGATGCAGTGCACGGACTTTACCACTTATTGGTACATCTACCAGATTTTTAGCTTTACTGTATTTTCTATCATTTTTACCAACAAAGCTTAAAAATCTACCAATATTTTCCGGAAAGAAAGCAAAGGGATTTAAATGAACGCAGTGTATACATATTTTGTCATCGAACACACCTAAAGTAAAAGGTCTGATCCAATACTTTTCGTGTAAAAAATCCTGTTAAAATTCTAGACAAAAAAAATTACCCTCTGAAGTGAGAGTAAAAAGTGACTAACAACCAAAAAGTACGGGAACAAAGAAGAATTTTTCCCGTAAAAACGTCAAACAGCTTATCGCTTGACACTTTTCATGCTTTTACCAGAAGAAAAAGTTCGGGTAAAATCTTGCAACTTCATTCTCTACACAACTCTCTAAAAATCGCTCTCATTTACAGGATTTTAGAGTACGGGAACATTTTTCCTGTAACTTCCTGCAAGTTCGTGTAAAAACCTGTAAGTTCATGGAGGACTGGATCAGAGCTAAAATTGAAAAATTAACTCTGACCATAATTAATTTAAAAGTGAAATCTAATCTGTATTAGCTGTTTATGGAAATATTTTTCGTTTGCAATACGTTTTTCGCGGGAGACTGCCAAACGAATGGTGCGCAAACTTCATCCATTTTAAAACTAATTTTAATCTAACAATTTTGAAGTGCAGAGTAATTGTTTGTTTTAATGCAATATAGGGCCAGAATCAAGAAATCCATGATCGAATTAAATTCGAATAGAAATTTAGTTTTGAGATTACGGCTTTGGTAACGAGGTCGATTTTTCAATTGAAAATGTATTTGAGAGAAAACAGCTGTAATTTTATTTCATTCGATTCGAATCGTGTTTCATTCGATCACGGATGCCGTGATTCGAGCGCAGTTTTATGTACATATGTATACGTTTTTTGTTGAATGTTTTATTGGCGTTAAATTCACTTTTTGTTGTTTCATAAAAAAATACAATTCATTCCAAGGCCAAAAATGCCACTCACAAATTTTTCGCGTAATGACAATAAGAATTACAACAAATACATCATTTTGGCCAAGGCGAATTTATACAAGGTGGTTTTGGCAGAAGAAAAACAAAAATTACAATAACAAATTATACGTACAATGACCGCGAGAGTTACCACTAATGTACAGAAAAAACATCATTTTGGCATTTAGAACTATTGCGTCGAAAATTTGATTGTTTTTCCAACACCACATTGTATAAATTGGCCTTGATTTTGTCATTAAAACGCCACTTTACCTGAATTCGCCTTCATTTGTCCTATATGAGTAAAACTATCTTATGTTGTTTCTTTAAAAAAAATCTACCAACTTCTACCAATTTGTGTATGTAAAATCTACCACTATTAGTTTTTAGAAATCCGTGCACTGCACACTGGCCGGAATTGGATTTTTTTGGCATAAATTCAAGATTTGTATAGCAATATATTCTTGATATCAGTTATTTTTATAAAAGTACATATGTCAACTAAGAAAATTTCCAAATTACAGATTTGAAGTTTCAACCCTGTGCTTTCAGTGCGCTTTCAAAGTCATGTGTATGTTTAGCTGTTATATTGTCAGAATTGGTGTAAAATTATTAGTCAATTGTGATGAGCTTGTGAAAGGTTGTGTTAATATAAATAAACAAAATTACATATCGTCGCCTGGGTAAAAGATTATCGTATGTTAATTTCGGCAGGTTGTGGGAAATCGCGATTGAAGTTTGGAATGCAATTTCTCAAAAACGCGAAGGTAGATTTTCTCCAAAGTCTCTGAAAATGTTACTAGTTCACAAAATTCTTAAATTATTTAATTCTTAATGTTTATTGTTAATTAGTTTTGAGTTTATGAAGGATTTTCTTTAGTAAAATTTTGTCGTAAGCGTCATTTGTCCACAAATTGGCAGCCACTTTGTATGAAATACGACAAAATGTGATCAAAATTTCTACCAAATTAACGACACTTTTTACTCAATATCTCGGAAACTAAAGGAGATATCCAACAAGTAATTTTTAGCAAAAAAAAACCGACTTCAACTCTCTTATAAAAAAAAAAAATATATATATATATCTCATGATCCACTGATTGGATCTTAACCAGATTAGTATGGGACCACCTCTGAGACACCTCTGCCTTTCCGATGCAAAAAGAATTATCGAAATCGGTTGACGGGTCCAAAGTTATGCGGTAACATACATAACAAAAAAAAAATATTCCGACGAACTGATAACCTCCTCCTTCTTTTGGAAGTCGGTTAAAAATGGAGAACGCCATTTTTAATATAATAATTAGATTTTATTTGATGAATAGCAGTTTATGTTCATTTTTCCAAAATTTAACATTTTAAGCGAAGTACACGTAGAAATCTATGTATCATCCGTACATAGAATAAAACAAATTCGGAATTTTTTCACCACGTTAATCTTGAAAACTACTGAACGGATTTGTGACAATTTTTATCTTTAGGCCTGAAAATTTCGATAGGGTTGCTATCTGTCTAAAAAATTATAAGATCCCCACCGTTCGTTGGATTACAGAAAATGAGGTGTCAAATGAAGGTGCTTGGCATCTAGATGCCCAAAAGTTTTACCATAACTTGCTAATAGCATGGAAAACAAAATAGCAAAAAAAAAGAATTTAATTCCGGCCAGTGTGCACTGGTTAGATGATCGGCCATTGCAATTGGCACACATTATTCTTTTTCATTTCTCTTGGCCATGCACTGGAAGGCTGCAAACCTCGCATATCGGCGTGCTTTTACAGTGTTTAGCTGTGTGGCCTAAGGTAATAAGGTCGAAACAGAGGTCATTCTCCAGGCGACGCAAATGGTTATTGGACGGGAATAGCTGTCAATAGCGAGGAGAGAAACACCTGAGCACTTTCCAATGTCATCGACTTTGCGCTTAACATTCAATACTGACGAGACATTGTATACACTAAGGCCTTCAATTATTTCTTCGCCTGGTACATCAGTGAGGAAGGGGACTTATGTAGTACCTTTAACAGAGCTTATATTTTGATGATGGATTGCACTAATTTCACATATGCCTGGGAGCATTTTGGTACGAATAAACTTTTCCGCAACTTGCTTGTTTTTCACCAATAGCAGTAGACTTCCATCACGCAATTCGCTTATTTATTTAATTTTTATCCTTGCTGATTGCGAGTAAAGTGTTGTGAACGCGGAAACATGAAATTTTGAAAAGTGGAGCTTTTGCAGAATTTTCTGATCTTAGAACTATAAACTTAGGGTCATCTTGTTTTGATGTAGGAAGAGTTGGAAAAATTTGGAAAGTTTTTGTGGTTTCTTACGTTTGGGTTGGGGACTGCCGTAA
>NW_023458569.1:2962032-2968527 GCF_013731165.1 Rhagoletis pomonella | reverse complement strand
TTTAAAAAACGTCTCCACAAAGGTCTTCTGAAGTATGGCCTACAAAAGAACTTCTGAAAGCTTTTCTTGTGGTAACGAAAACAGAAGCGCTTCAATTTTCTCCCTTCCATACAAAAAAAGGAGAAGGAAAGGAAATGACTTTCAGAAAGGCCTTTTGAAAGAGTTTTGATAATAATAATAATAATAATAGACTGGCGCTTGCACATATGTTAGTGTTTGGCCGAGCTTCTCCTCCGATTTGTTGCGTGCGCCTTGATGTTGTCACACAGAGTGGAGGGACCTACAGTTTAATGCCGACTCCGAACGGTGATAGTATTTTTATGAGAAGCTGTTTTTCATGGCAGAAATACACTCTGAGGTTTGCCATTGCCAGCCGAGGGACGACAGCTGTTAAGAAAAAACCTTTATTCTGTATTTTTTTGCGCACTGCTTACCACTACACCACAGCGGCCGACAGAAAGAGTTTTAAGCTCCTGAAATTCTGGGTAGTATGTAAGACCCCTCAGCCGTGTACCTGTTCAGGAACTTGCACTGTTTTGACATTTTCTTGAAGACAGAAACTTAAGATTTTAACCAAATAAATTAAAAAGGGTTAAGCTCACCAGATATTGTTCAACATGTTAGAAAAAGGTTTCGTTATCGACTTTCGATTACTAATAACAGAAAGCTTAACATTTTCTTTTCATAGCAAAAATCTGCCAAAAATTAAACATGTGAATACATTGACTTTCATTAAAAAACCATGACTAATTAAGTGTGGACCATAAAACAAGGACAATTTGCTTCAACCTGGACAATTCCGGGAAAACCGAGACGTTTGGCAGCCCTATCGTACTTCCATTTCTTGGATAAATTTTGGCTTTTTAATAATTCGGTTGTACATATGTATACGGTGGCCATTCGTACAGATTTTGGGCGGGATTTTGAAAAAATTGTCCCACTGAATATTTTTTAATAGTCGGGACTTAGGAGTGTCCCGATTTCTCATATTTGTACCGATTATGTCCCGATTTTCAGTGTTTTCTTTATTCATTTAAAAAGTCTCCCTGTAGTCCGACCCAAAAACAATTTTTCTTACAAACGCGGCAGCACATTCGTTATCGCAAAGAACATCCTACTTATATATATATATACATATATGGGTCCTTCCATACAATATTTACACCTTAATATATTTTTGGGGTGAAATATATTTTTTTACATTCTTTATCGAAAAAAGAAGACACCTATTATTTTATTTCGTCATGATATTTGAAAATCTCGACAAAAAAATCCCGAAATTTTGAACTCACAGAGAAGTATCTTTTTCAATTGTTGGCAGTTAATAAACTATTTGTCGGAGAAAATCAGTACAGGTTGTAACGAAGCGTTTTTGCTTGCCCCGATGCTTCTTATAAGATGCTGGGGTATACTCGCCGTGTCCAGGGTTCGTTACAATAAATTTTTAGTTTCGGGGCTCTGTTAAATCGTACTTTATTATTTAATTTTCCTTAATTTCCATAAAAGAATATATAACAATTTGACACACTCGGTAGCGTCACTTGCAGTGACTGGGTAACGGATCCTTGTTCCGTTAAGAGCCCGTTAGGCTGTAGTGGCGTGACTTTGGTACTGGTGGGCAGCGCTCTGCTGACGCCGCTGAGTGGCGCGCTGCTAACGTCTATAAGCGGTGTTCTGGCCGCGTCGGTATGTAGCGCTCTTGCAAGGTGGATTGCGCTCTGATCGTGCCGGTGAATGGCGTTCTAACAACGCTGGTGGGTAGCGCTCTGGTGACGCCGGTATGTGGCGCTCTTGTAATGCGAAGAGTAGCGCTCCGGCCACGCCAATGTGTAGTGCTCCGGTGACGCCGGAGAGTAGCGTTCTAGTTCCGTCGAGATGTAGCACTCTCAGCAATGCAGGTGAGGCGCACCGATGAAAGCTACTTTGGTGATGCCGGGAGTAAGGTTTTACTCGCGCCGCTGGGCGGCGCTCTGGCGACGTTGACAAGTGGCACTGTATTCGCGCCGGAGAGTATCGCGCTAATGACGCCGCTCTGCGGACGGCGGTGAGAAGCGCTCCTGTAGACGCTGTCGACGTCCCTCTTTTAACGGCGGTGCTGACTGCGGGCGAGCGGGTGTCGCCCGTACGCGGTTCCACGAGAGGCTGTGGTGAGAGCGTGTGTAGCTTGTGGCGCTGTCATCTGGAAGCAGCGTTGCCGCTTTGGTAATTTTTAACCAAAATTGGTAATTTCTTTCTTTATTTATAAAGTTTGGTAATTTATTTTTCAATTTGGTAACTTTTTCGATTCGGTCTTAGATGGTTCTGATTCCACATTAGTAAGTGGCCCGTAAGCGTTTCCTTTTATAGAAATACCAGGTAATCCTGAAAGTTTCGCAAGGTGAAAGTTGTTCCAGCGTACCTTGGCTACTAGAATTGTGTAATCTTTAACAAACTGCTTGAAAGTGGCCATTGCTAAGTATATCCACCGCGTCCTTTCCTGGAAGGTTTTGGGTGGTCCTACCTATCCCTGTCAGTTCATCTGCTTTGCAATTACCATCAATTTTCCAGTGTACCCGGCAACCATATATATGAGTAGAATTCTACGTAAATATGTATGTTCTCGTTCAAAAAGCTACGGCATTCAGCGGGGGACTTCACTCTGTCTATGTGTGAGTCGGAAGCTTTCCTTCAAGCGTTGAATTTTTGATATATTTTCTTGTCACTTGTTTACATACAGTGGGCGAAAAAATTGTAGCCGCACCATATTTTGACAAGTCCTATATATATAGACATATTACAAAAAATTACCAAACTTATTTTATGTGCAGAACTGTACAAGTATACATGTCGAGCCCCAACTGCCAAAATAACGTATGCATGTTTGTGCAGTTCTGCACATAAAATAAGATTGATAATTTTTTGTTGAATTTGGTAACCTTTTTCGGTGATTATGGTAAAAAATAAAAAAATTTTGTGGCAACACTGCTGGGAAGGTGACATCCAGCCCGACACTCAAGCCGATGCAGAAGAAATCATCTTATATTACATTTACATTGGACCAAAATGCGTGATTTGAAATCAGTCATTTGAAGGTGTTTACACTGCTTGATCCGCATTTGCTTTGACTTCTCATCAAATGAAAAGGGAAGACAAAAACAAAATGTATGTAAACAAACACTTCATTTATTATATTGTTAACGCTTTTTGGACACAAAAAGGCAATTATTCTTTGATTAAACTAAAAATGTGTAAAGCTCTTGTATAAATTAACAATTTTTACACACAAATTTCAAAGATTTATTTATTTCGTTGTGTTTGTTTTGTGTTTGAAAAATTCCAAATGTCAAAGACAAACCAAAGCTTTTGTGGAACTTTTGTTTCTGAGCGCGTTCAATAAAATAGTACGGCAATTGGAACGCATTTGTTTCGTGATTTTGTGTAAATGCGTCATTCTGGAAATGTGAATTTGTATGGAGAAATGCGTGATTTGGCCTCGCATTTGAGGTTTCTCGCCCAAATGACGCATTTGGGCTCAATGTAAATGTAATATTACCCGCAGCTGTTGCAGAAGTGGAATCAAGCCCGTCATTCGAGCCGGTGCAGATGAAGTCACTTCTTGCCAGTAGCCGTATGTTCACGACCACAGTCTCGTGCTGACTCACTGTTGATCGGCCGTGTTTTATCTTTAATAGGCTGTGTGCTTGATGTTGCATGGCCGCGCAGCTACATGTTGCTGTGTGATGTTGCGATGCCATGGCACCGAAGATGATGTCGGGTGTTGCCATGACTCGTGTTTCTATGACTTGTGTTGCTTGACTGGATGTTGCGTGATGTCGTATTGCTAGTTTATGTGTGGCTGGTTGTTTTGATGGCGGGTATTTGTGTGGCCAAATTCCTCAGGGATATTTGGTCCTCGCAAGGTGTCAAAATGTGTGTATTTACCTCGGCTTTCCTTGAGAGATTAAAACAATTTAAAAAACTGCATTTTTTATTTTTTATTATTTTTTTATTAACTTCATCATGTTTGATTTTTATTTTAGCAACCTGAATAGTTGTCAAACTTTACTTCTACAATTTTGGTGTTTCCATTCTCAAATTTTTACAGCGTACTCCATAAAGTTTGACAACTATTCTGGTTGAAAAAAATAAAAATCAACCATGAAGAAGTTAATAAAAAAACATAGAAAATGCGATTTTTTAGTGCAAAAATATTTTTATTTTAATCTATCTCACACTCTCACGGAAAGCCGAGGTAATTTCGCACTTTTTGATACCTTAACTGATTTTCTCCGACAAATAGTTTATTAACTGCAAACAATTAAAAAAGATATTTTTCCGTGAGTACTTAATTTCGGGGATTTTTTTCGAGATTTTCGAAGATCATGACGAAATAGGGGTTATTTATTTAACTTTTTACTTTTTCATGTTCCTTTTTTTTGTTGAAAATTTGAATTATTTAATTTTTATACGCATGTACATACATACATACATATATATTAAATATATGCATTGAAATTTGTTAATTTCAATTTTTTCGTATAATAAAAGAAAACAAATATTTAGTTCAAAGTTATCATGTTACTTAGTTTTTATTTAGAATTGGGGGTTTTGGATGTACATATTCTAAAATGGAGACAAGAGCCACAATAAAGATGAAATAACGCCCGCAGTCTCTATTTAATTTTTTAGGAAATAAAGCCAGCGGGCGTTATTGCCACATCGAAGGGGAAATAATGCCCACCGGCAAAACGCAATAAAGCCCGCGGGCTTAATTTCTTTTTCGAAAAGGCAATAACGCCCGCGGGCTTTATTTCTCTTTTTTTAAGGAAATAAAGCCCGTGGGCGTTATTTCCGCGAGCCTTATTGCACTCCACCCTTATGACCTACAATAGGAAATAGGCTACTTTTTAAAAAAGTTAAAAAAGTTTAATTAAATTAATACGCGGAAACGACTGAACGGATTTGCATGAAATTTTGCACACGGATAGCTTATGACCTAGAATGGAAAATAGGCTACTCTTTTAAGAGTGGCCGCCTGTTAGAAAAGTTCAATTAAATTAATACACGGAAATTACTGAATTGATTTGCATGAAAGTTTGCACACAGATAGCTTATGTCCTAGATTAAAAAATAGGCTACTTTTTTAAGAGCTGCCCCCTGCTAAAAAAAGTTTAAGTAAATTTGCAAGAATTTATTTAATCGACCTTTAGTTATAGATGTTTTCGATGTAGTTTCTCTGTTTCCAAGCGTACCTGTGGACTACGCTCTCAGGATCATCGAACATAAATGGGACGATATAGAAGAATCTACCAAATGGAAGAAGGAATTTTTCATAAACAGCCTGAAATTTTGCATAAAGGACACCCGTTACTTCAAATATAAGGATCGAGTCTACACGCAACAAAAAGGACTACCTATGGGATCGCCACTTTCACCAAGAATTGCAGACATAATGATGGAGGACCTACTGGACGAATGTATGAAAAAATTTACAACCAAACCTAGGCTAATAACCAAATATGTTGACGATATATTTGCCATCATCAAAAAGGACCAGGTGGACGTAACACTTTCTAGCATTGAACAGCTATCACAAAAATATTAAATTCACGAAGGAAGAAGAACATGAAAACCGATTACCGTACTTAGATGCCCAACTCACAAGGACTAACAACGTAATTAAAATAAATTGGTACCAAAAACCCACTGCGTCCGGACGACTAATTAACTATTTTTCAAAACATCCAAAAAACATGATATTCAACACGGCATACAACTTTATCAGACGGGTACTCACAATAAGCGACCCAATATTTCACAGAAGTAACAACGAAATCATCTCCAAAATACTAACCATGAATAGTTTTCCACAACAGGCCATCAAAAAGCTACTACATAAATACTATGGACAACATAATCTTAACAAGGGCAACAAAGAACAGCCAAAAATATGGAAGTCGATGACCTACGTGCCAAAAGTGGCAGACAGAATGGCTAAAATTAAATTCTATGACAAAGAAAAATATAAAATTGCATACAGAATGGACAATACACTTAAAAAACTATACAGCAACACAAAAAGCAAAATTGACAAAATGGACCAAAATAATGTAATATATAGCATAACATGTAATGGAAATACGCAAAACAAATGTGAAAAAATCGACGTTGGAACGACAAAAAATAATTTAAAAACTAGGATTAGTGGACACAAATCAAATCTAAGATCGCGCAATAATGGAAACACACAACAAACAGCACGTCGGCCCACTGTGCAGAACTCTCACATTCTTCAAATATTGATAACGTTAGCATATTGCAAAAGGAGAGCAATTACAACAAGAGACTGACGATAGAAATGCTACATATAACTAACACACCGACAGAATTAAGAATAAATTACAAAACGGACACAGAGAACGTCGCTCATGCTTACAGACACCTGATCGATAAAACAAAAAGAATACAAACCAAAATCAGTCGAAGTCCAGCCACTTGACAGCATAGAATGAAATC
>NW_023458569.1:2949313-2961632 GCF_013731165.1 Rhagoletis pomonella | reverse complement strand
TCTATTCGTTATTTTTTGTTAAATTAATGGGCTGTTATTTGGTTGTTATATTGTTAATAATAAACAAGTAAGAAAGTCTAAGTTCGGGCGGAGCCGAACATTAAATACCCGGCGCTAGTATTAAATATATGTTTTTCACCTTTCCGAAAGCTATCGCTACATGGTAAGCCGGGGTGTATCAATTTTGAGAAAATTAGCGTCCTTAAATTTCGAAATATTGAAGTTTCAAGATTTCTGAAATTTACCGTTATGTGAAAAGCGGAAGTAATTTTATTCCGATTTCGATAATTTTCAACGTTTTGCTTTGATGTGGCAAACACAATAACCATACCGAGTTTGGTACAAATTGGTAGAACGGTTACCGAGGTACATATATCTGATCATAAGTGGGCGGCGCCATGCCCATTTACCAAAATTTTATTATAAACGTACTTCTTGGTATAGAATTGTTGCCAGCATCAATTTTGAATAAATTAGCGTTATATCTACTGATTTATCGAAGATTTTGTATTTCTCTAAATTGCCGTTATATGGGATGTGGGCGTGGTTATTGTCCGATTTTAAAAATGTTCGGCCATTTGGTATGCTGTATTAAGGTCAACTACTGTGCCACGTTTGAAAGAAATTGGTGTAGCGGTTAGCAAGATATGCACATGTAACCATAAGTGGGCGTGGCTACGCCCATTTTCCAAAGCTTTATATATTCTTATTTTTCGTCAAAAATTTATTGTATATGTCAATTTTGAGTGAATAATCTTTAATAGTTACTAAAATATCGCAGTTTTCGCATTTCTGAAAATTACCGTTATATGGGAAGTGGGCGTGGTAACAGTCCGATTTGGCCCATTTTCAATACCAACCTACCTTGGATAAATGGAAACCTTCCATACCAAATTTCGTTGAGATATCTCAATTTTTGCTCGAGTTATCGTGTACACGGACGGACAGACAGACAGACATGGCTTAATCGACTTCTCTATTCATTCTAAGCATTTATGTATACAGTTGTCTATATCTATCTTGATCCGTTTTGACTGTTACAAACAACCGTTATGTGAACAAAGTTAATATACCCTTGTGCACAAGTGCGCTCGGGTATAAACATACGCTTAAAAATGAGCTGATTTTTATGGCTTTGTACTGATTTTTGATCCCAACTGTACTGCTTATGTCACTATAATATCTGGCCACCCTAAACTGGAACTAGGTATAGAGATATGTATGCGAAATCAAATTCATACTCACAGAGAAAAATGGACGTTTTTGGAAAAGAGGCGTAGCACCTTCCATACTGACTGAAAGTTCATATTGCATATTTTCTCAAATATTTGGGGTAAAGTTCCCAAGCGTTGTATGGAAATATATATGTATGTATGTATGTGAAACTAATCCCATACACATGGAGAAAAATGAGAATTATTGGACAGGATGGTGTGGCAACTCCCATGAAAATTGATTTTTCTATGCTGCATATCTCTGGAGGTATTATTGCAGAGGACTAGATCTTGACACCGAGATGTGTATACAAAATTAATTCCATAGGTACTCATGGAGTAAAATTTGCGTTTTCGAAAAGGGGGAATAGTACCTCCCGTAAAAATTTACTATTTTATACTGCATATCTCTAGAGGTGTTCATGGTAGAGTACTGGGTACTGGGTACTGGGGTATATAAAATCAATTCCAAACTAACGGAAGAAGATTAGGGTTATAAGAAAAAGGGGCGTGGTACTTCCAGTACAAATTTACTTTTTCTTGCCACATATCCCTGGACGTGTTTGTGGAAGAATACTGGAACTTGGTATGGAGTTGTGTATACAAAATGTATCAATTGCTCATGGAAAAAATGTGAGTTATTAAAAAAGGAGGCATGTCGCCTCCCGTACATACTAAAACTTTCTTAATACATATCTCTGGAAGGATAGAAAATCTCTGGAATTATTTCAAATTTGTTACGGCGTTTATTTTATAAGTGCCGTACTGACAGAGAAAAATTCATTTAATGGGAGAGGGACAGCCGGCTTCGGCCTTATAATCTATAGCTCTCGTGATGCATACATACCTCTTAAGGCCTTTAGCTACAGTAATGAGAAGTGGTATATTATCAAGGCCAAGTTACTAAATTTGAGTTGGAAATGTTAGAACCCGCCGTGGCACTTCCAAATGGGTTACACGTTCACGCGGTGTATCCCTAGAACCATTTTAATGTAAACTTAGAGGGATTGATATCTTTCGTACGCCTAACTTGTAGACGAGATTTTATAATTTCATAGTTTTAAACGCATAAACACCTTAAGTCGCTTAAAAAATATAGAGCTATAACAAAATGGGCACAGAATTTTAATATAACTACATTAAATTATTTTTCATATTTGTATAAAAACGTGGGGTGAAATCCCCGGGTATAAGCTAGTAGAATATAAGGGAGCCATAAACATAGCCAGCATCTTAACTTTCTAAGATCTTTGGTTATGTTATATTCTGTTTTTTGTTAAGTTTTGTTTTTTGCATGAAACGATTCTAACCTGAGTTTAGTGAAATACTAATTCCCTCAAAAAATTTATGGATATGAAAAATATACGCTATACATAGATACAGCAGGAAAGATATAAATAGGGAAGAGACATTTTAACAGTTATTTATTCTATGTTGTTATTCTATGTTATAATATATATAGAAGTCGCCATGAGAATGAATTTTAGTTCCATAGCTCATTGTTTATTCAGTTTGTAATTAGCTTTTTAAAGTTATATAAAATAAAGACATTTATAGTTGTTGTTATTTCCGATATTAAAGGCATTCATATTTCTTTGCTTAAAAACACAAATTTATTTTATTTCTAGTATTCGCACTAAAAAAAGTAATAATATCCCGAAATATCCCGGGATTCCGGGGTTACCAATTTAAGATCCCGAAATCGCGGGATTCACGAAATGGTCCGGGATTATATGCCTTAGTATGAGATTAAATCTTCAGACAAGCAGTTTTTCACATCATCTGCCACTTTCCTAAAAACTGGGGGAATCGGGTGGTGAATGTGACTATAAGTACGAGTATTTGATAAGAATACTAACGCCCAATCAAATAGAAATTAAATACGGATTCAAATGGATTTGGAGTTGGGGATCCATAGCACTAATGAGATAGGTGAACAGGCGCTGGCCCAATGCGGGCTTGCTTTGGATGCCTTGCTTACTTGAATTTGTTTGATTTACTTCAAATTCCAAATGACGGCTTGAAACGCTGTCAAAGCTACCAGCTGTGTAGTTCAAAAATCGAGGTCTGTTCCCCTACACTAAGAATAATTTTCCCATTAAATTGTAGAAAATTAAAAAAAAAAGAAATTCAAAACGATCCGTTCGGATTTATTTTTAAATTAATGCGAATTAATTTTTGCATTTCAAAGGAATGATAATAATTATACATATATAAATATATACATTTATTAAAAACAAAAACAAAAAACAATTTTTCAAGGGACGACTGGCCAGTAGTTTGACATCATAAATATCGCTAGCTTTGTGTGAAAAGTTGCTTAGTCCACATTTTGTGAAACATCATATTTTGATAAACGAAGCAAGAGAAATTAAGGTACTTGTTTTATTTTTTCTCGTTTATATTCAATGAAAGGCAAATTCTGTAATTCCAAATGAGGCCCCGAAAATCCGTTAAGGCCAAAATAATACGAAATATTTTAATAAAGATCGAATCCTTCTCATTCGTATGGAGATTTGCTTTGCTTTAAACACGCAAAATTTTGTATTCAAATCTCCCGTAAAATTTGTAAAAATGGACTTAGCAACTTTTCAGCCAGCGATATGTTAAATATAAATACAGAAACATAGAATAATTTTTATGAAACTTTGAACTACTTATATTTTATTTTTTTTTAATTACGTAAGCAAATTTGTGTTCATAAAAGTGTGCAGAAGTTTGTTTGAATTCATTTAGAACGGGAACATACCTTTTTGTCAAAAGCCTACGAAACGCTTTCAAAAATAAACATTTGCCTATTTAAAACTTTGAGGCGCTTAAAGCAAATGAAGCAAAGTTGCCATTTGGTCAGCCTTCATACGTTTTAGTATATTCCAAATACCTTTTGACAGTTCTCAAAGCGAAGCAAGCAAAGCAAGCCTGCAAGCCATTGTCTTAAGTATAGGAACTTCTTGATTTTATGCATATACTATTTTTTCTTTTGAAAATTGAGTATCAAAATTATTATAAGATTTCTCCAAAAAATCATTTGGGCGAAGGAAAAAAAAAAATGCCTTATCCTGAAAATTTGCCATCCGCCCATAGTAAAACCATGGAAACCAAGAGTGAAAAGTGAACCGGTTCTGGGAAAATGAAACTCATGATAAGGCTGGTTATTTGTATCTCTTGTTTCCGTTTGCGCTATATTCATTTAGCTAGAACCTATTTTATGCAAGCACGAATCAGAATCCCTTGCAATTTCATTAATAAGCCAGCGTGAGAAACAAGTCTTCGATTATTGCAATCCTGCCATCAAAAATAATAATAATGGTAATCAGTAATCCAATCAGCGCCATAAGTGCACACAAATGATGCACGACCGTCTCCTGTGAAACATACATACACTTATATACTGCAAAGTGTTGCGGACGTGGCAAACGTCATGGCATACCTTGGCTATATATACATAGGTATTGTACTGGTAACTTGCCAGGCCAATAAACGACGAAGTGGATCAGATGAATGGTCAGTTCGTTGCATGCTTGTAGTTGTCTACACATGGCTGTCCATAGTGTCTGGCTTTTCGTCCGCTTATCTGTCGAGCAGTTAGTCTCTCATTCACTTTTTAAAAATCGCATGAGCTGCGTCACAGCAATCTTCCCACCGCTGCTCACTGATTCTTTACGTGACTTGCATGCGAAGTAGACAAATCAAACACATCGAGCAAACAACGTTACTAGCAGGGGGGAAGTCGGTATAACATGGTTTAGAGCGACCTCAACGTGGTTGCACTAAAAGCGCCTCCTATCTATAGCGAAGGACGGGGCGAATCTAGCCAGCCAACTAACCTACCACGGAGCACTTCAAAGTGAATTTTCGTAAACGTGTGGGAAATTACGAAGGTGTGGCAATGGACGTTCACTCGCGATTCCGTTGATGACGATCACAGCAAGGACCGCTGTCAAAATGATGCCCAAGCCACTACCACAACTTTAGAAGCATGGTAGCCAGTGGTTGCGGAATACGTGGCAAACTGCTGACCAGGCAACAATGCACCTGATATTTCGCTGTGTCCGCCACTTGTGGCGGCCCTTACTGCTCGACAAGGTTTACATTATTTCTATTTCTTTAGCTACATAACAATGTTAACATTTTATTGTTTTTGTTGTGCAATGCTTGCTTGCTGCCTTTTTATTGTCTGCCGCCGTGCACTAAGTGTTTACGTGTATTAAATCATAAGCGCAACAAACAGCAATGGGTCGGGGAAATTTGGCGAAAAACGTTGTTGAAAAAAAATTTTCATTATGCTTTTAAGTATGTTTTATCTTTTCTTTTTTGTTCCAAGATTTTTTTCCGTTACGCTTTTCAACTAGGGTTACCAGACATACCCCATTGAGGGAAAATGCCCCATTTTGACTTTTTGTCTCTCTTGCTACGGAAGGTTGGGCAGGTCCTCCATTTTCGCCCGAAATCGTTCACTTTTCGCTTAGAGCGTGTTTGCATTGTTTAACTTTCACAGGCGATTAATTGAATCAAAGTTGAACGAAAAGTATAATTTTTATTTGAAAATATTCTTATTCAAGGCTGAATATATATTTTTTGTGTACATACATTGTCGATTAAAACTGAGTGCGTGGTGATTTTTTCAAATATCTACAATGTTTTTCAAGTGAATTTTTTTTGTTACTTTTTTACTAGCTTATACCCGCGGATTCCACCCCACGTTTTTATACAAATATGAAAAATAATTTAATGATGTTATATTTTATTTCTGTGCCCATTTTGTTATAGCTCTATATTTTTTAAGCGAGTTAAGGTATTTATGCGTTTAAAACTATGAAATTATAAAATCTCGTCTACAAGTTAGGCGTACGAAAGATATCAATCCCTCTAAGTTTATCTTAAAATGGTTCCAGGGATACGCCGCGTGAACGTGTAACCCACTTGGAAGTGCCACGGCGGGTTCTAATATTTGCAACTCAAATTTAGTAACTTGGCCTTGATAATATACCACTTCTCATTACTGTAGCTAAATGCCTTAAAGCTTAGTTAGTCTAGACTTAATTTCCGTAACTTAACTTAACATAATATTCTGGCCAACCTGTTATATGAGAAACTATGTTGGCGGTTAGTTAAAACTTAACTTACCGTAAGAAACTTAAGAACCTGTAGATTTTAGGTTCTTAAGTTACGGCCTTACGGAAATTTAGAGCGGTGAGAGAATCAGGCTTGCCAGGCTCTTGTTTTTGTATTTCTTAAAAATAAATGAAAGCAAACGTTTTTGTTTGCATGATTTCTTTTTATGTGACATTTAAGGCGGCGAACTGTTATACAGCTGAAAGAGAAAATACAAAAACAAAATATTTCCGCTCTTGGCTTATGTTGACGTGTTGAGTAATCATTGATGATTTTTTACGGTAAGTTAATTTAAGTTAAGTCTAGACTAACTGAGCTTTTAAGAGGTATGTATACATCACGAGAGCTATAGATTATAAGGCCGAAGCCGGCTCTCCCTCCGTCTTCCATTAAATAAAATTTTTTCTGTCAGTACGGCACTTATAAAATAAATCTCCATAACAAATTTAAAATACTTCCAGAGATTTTATATCCTTCCAGAGATATGTATTAAGAAAGTTTTTGTATGTATGGGAGGTGACATGCCTCCTTTTTTAATAACTCGCATTTTTTCCATCGATTGATACATTTTGTATCAGGGCTTCGGAGTGAGCATGGAGCTAAGGAGCGAACGAATTTAGCCGGAGCGGAGTTGGAGCAAGGAGCTAAAAAAATTCATTAGCTCCTTAGCTCCTCAAGCAAAAAATTTCAGCAAATAAATTCTATGATATTTTTTATTGTATTTGCAATATTGTTCATTGCAGAATGATCAGTCTGAAACATTGTTGCCAAAATTTAAATAATTTGACAGTTCCTCTGCTCTCTATCTTGCTCTATTTTGGAACAGAGTGGAGCATTTCGAAAACAGAGTGGCGCTTACAATACTTACTTTATAATAAACACAATCACTTAAAAAAGTTTCCAAAATAAAATCGAAATATGACAATTTAATATTTTGGAACCCATAAGCAAAGGAAAATTTTCCATTTAAAGATCTAAACGTGGTGATATTTTCTAAACTAGCCATCCAAAAAATTTAAACGCTATTTTGCACGATTATTTTGTCCACAGGGCAGTAAAAAAATATAACAAGAATCTCTGGGCGTGGTCTACGGTCCATTGCAGGCAGAGGGATAAGATATTTGACTTAAAAAATCTTAAATCATAAAAAGATCTTAAATCATAAATTTTCAGGGCACTCTGTAGTCAGCACCCAGTTCACCCTGCCAAACATTCACCTGTCAAACAATAACCATCACTTGTTAAAAACAAATTGAAAAATGCCGAAGGAAGTCCTAAGTGTGATACATTTTGAGAAAGAGTTTAAAAGTGCTTTCAATTTTCATAAGGGCAGTGAAAATATAAACTGGGCAATATGTATTTTAAAAAAAGATGATGACGCTTGCGGTGCAAAAGTTTAGGTCGTCATTAAAAAATACAACTTGTGGCGCCACTTAAAGCGGTATTATAGGCTGCCAACATAAAACCAGAGGAAAAGGCTGAAGTTTCAAAAAAGCAGGCAACTTTAAAATCTTTTTTATGTCGACAAAAATTGTTGTTTCCATGGATGCTGAGACTTTTAAAACCGGTTTGGTAGAGTTGGTGTGCCTCAGTTCAGCTCCACCACCACCGCCAGCCAGATATTGCGCTGCGCCAAAAAAAGATTTCTGTTTTACAAAGTGAGCCAGAAATTGCTGAAATTGATACAAATACGTCAACTTCAACAGTAACCTCAGAAGGTCATATATGTAGTCCAAAGAGTTTAAAATTATCATATAAAAAAACTAGCAGACCTGGCGAACTTAGTCCCGCCCAAAATAAATTTTTTGTACACGGTCAAAAATTTGGGTTTAATTTTTAAACCGCGCTGGGACTACTGCCTTTTGAATTTTTTTATAGTCTACTTTTTAAACCAGCCAATAGTTTTAACCAATTTTTAATATATTGTGGTTTAAATTTTAGTCCAAAAAGTTCGTGATTTAAAAATTAAACCAAAATGTTTTAATTCTAGTTTCTAGGTTTCATATATAGAAAATTTGGTTTAAAATCTAAACCTAAATAGAAAATGTTTTCGCACTGCGAAATGTGGTGTTGATTCAAACTCAACATATGAAAGCACATTTACATGCGTGGCTGTAGCTGAGTGTGCAAAGCTGCTTGATACAATTGGTTGCTACTAAGGCTGTCCGGGTTCAATCCTCATCAGACGGAGCATGAAATTTTATTTTTATTTTTTATTCTTAATTATGAAAATGTTTGGGTTTAAAATTTAAACCGAGCTGTTTAAATTCTAAACCCAACATATGTGCCCTCTTTTTTTAAATTAGAAGGTTTGTATTTGAAACTGAATTTATGTTGTTTGGTCATATATGTAGTCCAAAGAGTTTAAAATTAAAACCGAAATTTTAAACCGTGTATTGAAAGATTTTGGTCCAACATTTTCACCAAGAGTTCAGGTTCATTATTTTTAGTGACGCATTTGTCTTCTAATATTACGGTTTGGTGGTTATCAGAAGGCATATTTTCCGTCTTGAATAACTTAGCAAAACTGTACATGCATACAAAGATACGTTAATAGTTTCAGTGCGTTTGAAAGGTGCCATGTCCCCCTTTTCAAATAACCCCAATTTTCTCTAAGAGCATAGGATTGATTTCATATATCTCTATACCATTTTCGAGTAATTTACCATGGGAGGTGCCACGTCCCTTTTTCCAATAGCCCCAACTTTTATTCATGACCAGTCGCGTTTTATATATCTTGTACATACCAAGTTCCAGTACTCTTCCATGAACACATTCAGAGATATGCAGTATGAAAAATTCGATGTGTATGGGAAGTGCCACGCCTACTTTTCCGATAACCACAATTTATCTCCATGAGTATGCAATTGCTTTCATATATCTCCATACCAAGTTCGAGACCTCTTCCATGAACATTTTCCGGGATATGCAGTATGAAAAATTCGGTTTGTATGGGAGGTGCCACGTAACTTTTTCCAATAACCGCAATATTTATCCATGAATATGCAAATATCTCCATATATTCATATATCTCCATACCATATTCGAGTAGTCTACCATGAACACTTCCAGGGATGTGCAATATGAAAAATTCGGTTTGAATGGGAGGTGCCACGCCCCCTGCACCTAGCGGTATGAAATATACTCTACATCCGATTCTCATGCCTACCATAAATAACACAAAAAAAAAAAATATCGGTAGAGCCGTTTAGGAAGAGTTCGATTTTTATATGTATACTAGCTGACCCCCCGAACCTCGTTTCGCCTCAGAATCAATAAATGTTATCGTAACTTATTAGGTGAATAAACAGTTTTTTTTTAACGGTAAAATGAAAAAGAACTCACAATGAATTAAGTTTAATAAATGTACAAAAAACCAGAATTGGTGGATAGGTTGGTTGCACTCTAGTCGATTTATTTAAGCACATTATTATACACGACATTTTTCGTTTTGTTGTCAGGTGCGAAAACGAACAAAGCGGATGGTTTTCCGACACATGAATATGCCACGTAAAGTTGACCGTGAGAGAGACATTCATTTTCAAGATTCAGGCCACAAACACTCAAAGATTGACCTTGTGATTTGTTGATCATCATGGCGAATGCAAGCCGAATCGGAAATTGAATTCGTTTAAAGTCGAATGGTGTATCGGTTGGGATCATCGGAATTCTCGGAATGAGAACTTCCTCACCTTCGAACTTTCCTTTACGTATCGTCGCATGAATGACATTGTCTATGAGTTTTCTTACCAACAAACGCGTTCCGTTACATAGTCTTGGTTGGTTAAGATTTCGAAGCATGATAATTACGGAGCCAACCTTCAGTTGTAAATTGTGCGGTGGTAAGCCAGGCAGATCCAATGAGTTTAAGAATTCAGTTGGATAGTTGGTTGCTTCGTCTTCATTTGTCACACAGTCTATCGATTTGAAGGAATGAAGTGGACCAAAGATTTGCTGATATTTAAGTGGTCTACATCGTTGTTCTTTGCCGCAAGAATTGCTCGTTCACTCAACCAATTGTGATATTTGTGGTTAGCTATTATATTCGGGAACGCTTTGTTGATGAGCTCGTCCGTTGCTGAAACGAAATTGCAAAAATTCGGTGGAAAGGAAATCAATCCGTTCGATTTGTCGACAGGAACACGGCCATTACCGATAGTCAGCAATTGTTTAGAGAAAGATTCGGCGGATGGATCATTTAGCAATGCAACTCGCATATTTGTTGTCAGCTGAAGTTCCTTCACAAAGCGCCACAAAGTAGATGATTTCAGGCAAGCGTTTATTTCATCGGCAGCCGTCGATCTTGGAATGACTGGTAATGTTTGGCGAAAGTGACCAGACATTAGAATCATTGCGCCACCAAAACATCTTGAGTCATTGCGCAGATCTTTCAAAGTGTGATTAAGTGCTTCCAATGCGCGTTTGTGCGCCATTGTGCATTCATCCCAGATGATGATTTTACCAAGGAATGAAACCGATTCAAAATAACGTTCCGGTTTGGGTTTCGGTTTTGCCAAGTGTTACGGTTTCGGTTTTGGTTTCGTTCTTCAAAATTTATTTCGGTTTTGGTTTCGGTTTCGGTTTTTCACAGAAATTTTGTTGATATTATTTAAATCACAATGTCTTAAAGGTTGAGGAAAGAAAATTGAAAATTACAGTTCACTGATAATATCAACACTAGGTTCTTTGCCTAACAATCCGGACCGGATTTGGTAATTAGAGAATAAGAGAAACATTTTTTTTTTCAAAAATGGAACAAAGTCCAGAAGTACGGGAACGCAAAAACCACATTTCGTGCCCACAAGTCGAGAAACAGCTGATTCACGTTGTTCTTGTTTTTTTTCACTTTTACCATGTTCTGACCGACATCGGAAACATGTTTTCGTTGCTAAAACTGGTTTTCGACCTAAAACTTTTGTTTTGTCCATGTAAAATCTGTCAAACGAAAACCAGTTTTCGCTGAAAACTACACAGATACACAGCAACAACGTCATCACCAGATTCACTTAAATGTTTCCTTTTTGCTGCAAAACTAAAGGTGTATGAAAACTAAAATATAATTGTTATTTTCGTCATATACTTACTACATAATAATGAAACCCCTTCATTTCTGTGTCCTTTACAACTATACACGTGAAAATGAAAATCAAAATGACTTCTTCCAAATATCCGATGCCAGATCGGAGATTTAATTTATTAGGCACCATTTTAGTAGCTTTTTGCGAAAAGTTACCTTGACATACTTATTTACTACTTAACAAGAATTTTAGCAAAATATTGCTGATTTTGGTTAAATAAATCATTTATTTCAAAGAAATTTTGATTTATTATTTTTGTAAATTTCTGGAAACCGATTGAAACCTGTGATTGAAATGGTTTCGGTATCGTTCCTTTACGGTTACGGTTTCGGTTTTGAAAAACGAAACGGTTTTAAACGGTTACGGTTTCGGTTTCATTCCTTGGATTTTACTTTCTACCAAAACTTTGGCCATTGCTGAGTCTTTCGCAATGTTGCATGTCGGATTTTCAGTCGTTTGAAGGTTCAAAGGTAACTTCAACGCGGAATGAGCCGTTCGGCATCCTTATAACAACGTGGCTGCTATCCCAGAAGAAGCAACTGCTACTGCAATTTCCGATCTCGCACGAACAGTGGCCAAAAACAATGACATGAGGAATGTTTTCCCAGTTCCCCCGGACGCATCGAGGAAAAATAAACCACCGTTTCCATCATCAATCGCCTTCATTAAGGTATTGTACACTAAGTTCTGTTGGGTGTTCACCCAAGTCAAGTTTAACAGAAGGATGCGAGCTGTAGTCAATTGTGCAATCGTATTGAAACGCCACTCGATTCAAATCAATACTTGAATAACTTCTTCGTGCGCGTCGAATATAATCACGTTGTTTATCTGTATTATAAGCTCGACGATTTCTTATTGCTAAATTAGCAGTTTGACGTACTTCCTCTCTTCGTTCTTGTGTTAGTGAAGCAC
>NW_023458569.1:2938099-2949213 GCF_013731165.1 Rhagoletis pomonella | reverse complement strand
ACAATTCTTTACCAAGAAATACGTTTAGGATAAAATTTTGGAAAATGGGCGTGGCACCGCCCACTTATGATCACATATATGTTTATCGGTAACCGTTCTACCAATTTGTACCAAACTCAGTGTTTTTATTGTGCTTGCCACATAAAAGCAAAACGTTGAAAATTATTGAAATCGGAATAAAATTACGGCCGCTTTTCATATAACGGTAAATTTCAGAATTGCATGAAACTTCAATATTTCGAAATTTAAGGACGCTAATTTACTCAAAATTTATACACCCCGACTTACCACCTAGCGGTAGGTTTCGGAAAGGTGAAAAAACATATATTTAATACTTGCGCCGGGTATTTAATGTTCGGCTCCACCCGAACTTAGGCTTTCTTACTGGTTTTACCCTATTATAGGCTCAGGTGTCATGGCAATACTCTTTCAAAATTTTGTTCGATTCTGTCCGTCCGTTTAAGCTGCAACCTGGCACATACATACATACATACTTCCACAAATATATAGTAGATATATCCTTTTCATAGCGTAAAGTAAATTTTGGGGATGTCTCGGCCACAGGGCCACCTATCGTGTAAGTTTCAAGTCCAAATATTTCTTTTAAATTGGCTAAATTGTTTTCTAAATATGAGCCAAATCAGCAAGTAAATGAAAATTTTATGAATATCCCGACCCCAGCGCCACCTAGCGATTAAATTTTTAGTCGAAATGTTTCCCTTCAAGGTGCTGAAATATGTTCCAAATATGAACGAAATCGGTTTAGCCGTTTAGTAGTTTAGTGACATTCAATATACGGAAAACTCTATGAAATTGTGAAATCGTGACGTCTCAGCTTTCTTCATTTTTCGGCAACAACAACAAAAAATTCAAATTTTTTTTAAATTTTTGTATGGGAGCTATATGTTTTAGTGAACCGATTTCGATGATTTTATGGAATAGTTAAGGTAATATTAAAAAACGGTTATGTGCAAAATTTTAGTAAAATATCTTCAAAACCTTTTTTTACTTTTTTTATAAAATAGTTAAAATTTAAGGAAAGTTTCAAGTACCGCTATCTCGAAAAGTGGAGCTAATAGGGTAAAACTTAGGACGCCATTGAATTCAGAAGGCTCCAATTAAGTAAGAGCAACTATCAGAACATTTGTCGAAAAAAAGTTGCTTTGATACCACTCTCGAAATATTCTGACTAAAAGAAGTAGCATCATTAAGAGTAGTAAATCAGGGTTTTTACACACTTCTAGAGATAAATTTTTTGAAGCATTTTACAGGTATATGTAATTTTATAAGGACTAGCAGTTATAGAAAGATTTAGATCGTTTCGACGTGTTTTCCAAATGTGGCTTTAATTAAAGTGTTTTTGGAATAAAAATTACGCTCAAGATCGCAGAATATTTTATCTTTAAAAGTTGGTTTATTCTGAAAGCACAGCTCTTGCTCAGGTATGAAATTATTCGTAATTGTTTGTAGTATACAATACATACTTAAAAAGTTCTTAAACTTAAATGCTTCAAAAACTATACGCGATAAACCGAAAATTTAGAAAATTGTTAAATGTGGAATTACAGACTTTGAGTTACTTGCCATTTCGTTATATTTTAATGCACACTTTTCTTACCTACTACATTTGAAGTGTACACATAAGTACTAATTGCACATACAATTTCAAATCAGTATATGGTGTGCTTCAAAAGTTATGGCATAATTAATTTTTCACCTCTTAAAAATAACACAAAAAATTCACTTGTTTTCATTATTATTTTTTATTTAAACACCTATAATTCAAAAGTTATGCGGCAAATTGATCCAAGTTTTTTTTTGAGGCTTCAAGTATACGTCAATGAATTATATCCAAAAGCAACCAGCTTGATATAGTTTCCAACAGTGAAAATAAAGCTAAAAAACACCAAGGTTACCTGTTTTTTTAGATTTGCCCATATGTATAAGTCAACATACTTCAGATAACTTGAAATTTTTATATAATTTAATTTACAGTACATATAAAATGAATTCAAGTCTTAAAGTACTGCCAGCCCATGATGCAAGTGCATTGTTGCACCTATAAGTCAACATACTTCAGATTACTTGAAATTTTTATAAAATTTTATTTAGAGTGTATATAAAATGAATTCAAGGTTGCCTGCCAATTCTGATGGTCTTACAGGCTAACCTAATATTCGCGGCTTGCGTTTTGGTACGCATGCCGTCGAATTTGTTTTTTTGCGTCACCCGAAATTGACTTGCATGCGTTTGCATTTGATTTCATTGAGCGAAACGTCAAATCAAAATGTCACGCAGAACAAAAATTGGAAATTGAGTTAGCTTCATACGCACGCCGTTCAATTTCGGTTGAGCTCATACAAGTTGCATGTGCATGAGAAATTTTTGACAATAAATTGGCGGCGTGCGTGAATATTAGGTTAGCCTGTAATGAAGCGCAACTTTCAAACGTGTGAAAAATCACCTTGATTTTTGAGAATTGTTTTTTTTTTTGGAGACTACTATTTCGTTTTTTTTTTTTATATAACAAGTGCAATTTACAAAACATGGCGTTAATTTTTTTAAATTTTGTTGCTAATGGCCTCCCGCCTTTTATTTCATATTAAATTCCTGAATTTTCCTAAATTTTGTATAAAGTTTGAATCTGTGATTGATAAGTTTTTGGGTAAATCTTGGACCATGTTTTTATAGAAAAACTAGCAGAGCACCCGGCGTCGTTCGGGGTAAACAAATAAAAATATAAAACAGTAATACAAATATTCAGTCCAGCATAATTTAAAGGAGACAAACTATTTCCTTTGTTTATATTAAGGCATTCTTATGAGCCACAATTTTAGCTTTATCGTGCTTAAACTAATGTATATTGATCATAATTTGTACTACAAATCTTGTTCCATTATTAATATTAGGTGGATTAAGGTAACGATCAAATTTCTAAATTAAAATTAGTGTACTACGGTACATTCCGTTTAGGTGCCTAGTCGCTTGGCAGTGTTAGTATAGCTGCACAATTCAGGTAGAATGCTTAATTCGGAAGGAGTTTTATTCATTATGTATGAATCTTTTTCGTTTAACAGCATCGCGGGATTAAACGATTTAACATTTCCATTTCAAAATAATCTAAAGACGGTAAGGTTTCAAAAAAAACAAAGTTTTAAACATCCGAGTTATCTAATAGAAGAATACATATATGTATATCCCCCTTTGACAAACCCACTTATATATACTTTACACTGAACACCTCCCATAGATACCAATGTCTGCATACCAAATTTCAAGTTCGTGGGACTTATTGTTCCGAAGTTATAGCTGATAAAAAATTCCACGCCTATGGGATGTGCGACACCCCATTTTACAAACTCGTTTATACATACCCTCCTAAAAGCACCTACCATTGAAACGTCTGCATACTAAATTTCGAGTTCGTGTGACTTATGGTTCCGAAGTTATAGCTGATAAAATACTCCACGCCTATAGGATGTGCCACGCCCCCTTTTACAAACTTCTTTATATATACCCTCATGTAAGCACCTAGCATTGATATGTCTGCATACCAAATTTCAAGCTCGTGAGACTTATGGTTCCGAAGTTATATCTGATAAAAAATTCCACGCCTATGGGATGTGCCACGCCCCCTTTTACAAACTCGTTTATATATACCCTCCTATAAGCACCTACTATTGATATGTCTGAATACCTAATTTCAAGTTCGTCAGACTTATGGTTCCGAAGTTATAGCTGATAAAAAATTCCGCGCCAATGGGATATGCCACGCCACCTTTTACAAATACATTTATATATGCCTTCGTATAAGCACCTACCATTGATATGTCTGCATAACAAATTTCAAGTTCGTGTGACTTATGGTTCCGAAGTTATAGCTGATAAAAAATTCCGCGCCTATAGATGTGCCACGCCCCTTTTACAAATACATTTATATATGCCTTCGTATAAGCACCTACCATTGATATGTCTGCATACCAAATTTCAAGTTCGTGTGACTTATGGTTCCGAAGTTATATCTGATAAAAAATTCCACGCCTATGGGATGTGCCACGCCCCCTTTTACAAACTCGTTTATACATTGCCTCCTAAAAGCCCCTACCATTGAAACGTCTGCATACTAAATTTCGAGTTCGTGTGACTTATGGTTCCGAAGTTATAGCTGATAAAATATTCCACGCCTATAGGATGTTCCACGCCCCCTTTTACAAACTCCTTTATATATACCCTCATATAAGCACCTACCATTGATATGTCTGCATACCAAATTTCAAGTTCGTGAGACTTATGGTTCCGAAGTTATATCGGATAAAAAATTCCACGCCTATGGGATGTGCCACGCCCTCTTGTCGGATCCCAAGTTTTTTCACCCTATTATAGGCCCAGGTATCATAGCAATACTCTGTCAAAATTTTGATCGCGTCTGTCCGTCCGTTTAGACTGCAACCTGGCACATACATACATACATACTTTCACAAATATATAGTAGATATCTATCATTATACCAGTGTATAATGCCACCTATCGTGTACATTTTTAGTCTCAATATTTATTTTCAATTGGCTAAATTGTATTCTAAATATGAGCCAAATAGGCAATTAAATGTAATTTTTATGAATATCCCGACCCCAGCGCCACCTAGCGATTAATTTTTTAGTCGAAATATTTCCCTTCAAGGTGCTGAAATATGTTCCAAATATGAACGAAATCGGGCCAGCCGTTTAGTATTTTAGTGACATTTAATGTACAGAAAACTCTATATAATTGTGAAATCGTGGCGTCTCAGCATTCTTCTTCCACACAGAAGGTCCAAGAGACTACTTTTTACAGAATTGAAATCGGTTCAGCCGTTTGGTCAGGCATCGCCGTCATACGGAAAACATTTCATTTTTATATATATAGATAACAAAAAAAATTTAGCTCGAAAAACATTACGAATATTTAGCAAGTAAGAAAGTCTAAGTTCGGGCGGAGCCGAACATTAAATACCCGGCGCAAGTATTAAATATATGTTTTCCACCTTTCCGAAAGCTACCGCTACATGATAAGCCGGCGTGTATAAATTTTAAGTAAACTAGCGTCCTTAAATTTCAAAATATTGAAATTTCAAGCATTTCTGAAATTTACCGTTATATGAAAAGCGGCCGTAATTTTAGTCCGATTTCAACAATTTTCACTGGTTTACTTTTATGTGGCATGCACAATAACCATACCGAGTTTGGTACAAATTGCTAGAACGGTTAGCGAGATACACATACGTGATCATAAGTGGGCGCTGCCACGCCCATTTTCCAAAATTTTATCATAAGCGTATTTCCTGGCAAAGAATTGTTGCAACCATCATTTTGAATAAATTAGCTTCAATATTTACTGATTTATCGAGGATTTCGTATTTCTCGAAATTACCGTTTTATGGGATGTGGGCGTGGTTATTGTCCGATTTTAAAAATTTTCGGCCATTTGGTATGCTGTACCAGGGCCAACAACTGTGCCAAGTTTGGAATAAATTGATGCAGCGGTTACCAAGATATACACATGTAACCATAAGTGGGCGTGGCTACGCCCTTTTTCAAAAAAATGTTAATATTCTTATATTTCGTCTAAAATTTATTATAAATATCAATTTTGAGTGAATTTTCGTCAGTAGTTACTAAAATATCGCAGTTTTTATATTTCTGAAAATTACCGTTATATGGGAAGTAGGCGTGGTTATTGTCCGATTTTGCCCATTTTCAATACCATCCGTCCTACGCCCGAAAGAAGTACACGTACCAAGTTTCGTTAAGATATCTTGATTTTTACTCGAGTTATCGTGTGCACAGACGGACGGACAGACGGACGGACAGACGGACGGACAGACAGTCACCGCTTAATCGATTTCTCTTTTCATTCTGATCATTTGTGTATACATTTGTCTATATCTATCTCGATTCGTTTTGCCTGTTACAAACAACCGTTATGTGAACAAAGTTATAATACCCTTGTGCACAAGTGCGCTCGGGTATAAAAAAACCAACACGTGGTCATTTGTTTGAGTCACTATATATATGTATGTATGCATGTACTTATTTAAATGCATAGTTATTTACCGAACAGTAGCAAAGAATGAGCAACAATTTTGCAGCAATAATCAAGTAATAACTAAGCGCTGGTTTTACTACGACCTTGAAAAGACGAACAAAGTTTTCTTGTGAGCCTTTTTAGCCTGAGTTAGGTACGTATGTATATTGCAATATTGCATCAGCTTTCTCCTACCTTTTGTTTATTTTCCACTAACAATTCGTATGCTTTAGAAATATTTATGGAAATAGAGCATATGATTTCCGTCGTTTTAGAGTTGTAGGAGGTAGTGTTTTTTTTTCTTCAAACTGCATTTCGCGAAATGCGGGGTTGCGTGGTTTAAGGCCTGTATGCAGCTCTCAAGAAAAGCAAAAACTCCAATAAAATGACGTACAAGAAATGGCTAAGAAATTTTCTTGAGTCAAATTTCCTTAAGGCAGTACGCAGTTCTTAAGAAATTTACTACGCTTTCTACTACGATTTTCTAAAGTTTTTTGTGAAAAAAGAGCACAAGGCAACCCGGGTTTGCAACATAAAGCTTAGTATCCAGCTCTTAAGAAAACGGTCAAGAAAAAATTGCCATTATTTCGCGTGTGTGTCCAAGGAATTTTGACATTTTTTATACCTCACAGCCTGTTGCCTCACTCTTTCCTCAAGAAATAATGGAACGGGCATATATTTCTGTTGCAAACCTGGGTTGCCTTGTGCTCTTTTTTCACAAAAAACTTTAGAAAACCGTAGTAGAAAGCGTACTAAATTTCTGAAGAACTGCGTACTGCCTTAAGGAAATTTGACTCAAGAAAATTTCTTAGCCATTTCTTGTACGTCATTTTATATGGAGTTTTTGCTTTTCTTAAGAGCTGGATACTAAGCTTAAATATATGCCCGTTCCATTATTTCTTGAGGAAAGAGTGAGGCAACAGGGTATCTCGGTAACCGTTCTACGAATTTGTACCAAATTAGGTACGGTTATTGAGCTTGCCACATAGAAGCAAAACATTGAACATTACTGAAATCGCTTTTCATGTATCGTTAAAGTTCAGTAGCTCGTTTCTGTAACAATTCTCTACCAAGGCGAATTGAGATATGAATTCGCCGCCCTGTTCTCCACTGCTAATTAGTAGGTGAGAGTGACGTATTTTCTCTACCAGTAGAGAAATAATCGGTAGAGAAAAGTTACAGAAACGGGCTACAGAAATGCTTGAAACTTCAATATTTCGAAATTGATACACCCCGGCTTACCATGTAGCGGTAGCTTTCGGAAAGGTGAAAAACATATATTTAATACTTGCGCCGGGTATTTAATGTTCGGCTCCGCCCGAACTTAGACTTTCTTACTTGTTTCGTTTTCATTTTGTGCTACTGTTCGGTAAATAACTACCCAGCCAGCAAAAAAGCCGAAAACCGATCCGAAAAAGGACAAAAAAGTGGATGAAGTGCGGATTTTTGTCCGTTTACTGATTCCATTTCCGGATACTTTGACGATCCGTTTTCCCACTAAAGTGTGCGGCAGAAACGTACGTACAGACAACAGTATATGAAACGGATACATTTTCGGCTGTTTTTTCTGAAATTCGTCTGATAGAATTATGCATTTTCGGATACGGAAAATTGAACTAAACTGCACTGTCGGCAAAATTTACGTTTCTTTGCTGGCTGGGTATGCACTTAAATAAGTACATGCATATACACACACATTCATATCCAGCCTGCAGTAAATCAAACTGGTTCAGAACTTGCGCTGAGCTAGCCTGAAAAGGGACGGTACTGGTTCTTCATCTATCCCAACTCAATACTTTAAACTATCTTTTTTAACATGGTGATGTCCTAGGAAGTGACAATTGTCGCCCTCTGCAGAACTTTTGAACTTGTTCTGAGCTGACTCTGGCTTAGATGGCTCTGAGACAGTTCATATAACAAGAGTTCCTAGTTAGTTTCATTAAGCAATAGTTTGAAATATTTTATAAAAATTGTTACAAATTATCATGCTTTGGCTAGCAAAAAAGTTGATAAAATAAGATAAATTGAGATAGCAAAATTACATTTGATTTTTAGATAAGGTTTGGAAGTTTCTGCGGGATACATTTATAACGGGTGATTTTTTAAGAGCTTGATAACTTTTTTTTTAAAAAAAACGCATAAAATTTGCAAAATCTCATCGGTTCTTTATTTGAAACGTTAGATTGGTCCATGACATTTACTTTTTGAAGATAATTTCATTTAAATGTTGACCGCGGCTGCGTCTTAGGTGGTCCATTCGGAAAGTCCAATTTTGGGCAACTTTTTCGAGCATTTCGGCCGGAATAGCCCGAATTTCTTCGGAAATGTTGTCTTCCAAAGCTGGAATAGTTGCTGGCTTATTTCTGTAGACTTTAGACTTGACGTAGCCCCACAAAAAATAGTCTAAAGGCGTCAAATCGCATGATCTTGGTGGCCAACTTACCGGTCCATTTCTTGAGATGAATTGTTCTCCGAAGTTTTCCCTCAAAATGGCCATAGAATCGCGAGCTGTGTGGCATGTAGCGCCATCTTGTTGAAACCACATGTCAACCAAGTTCAGTTCTTCCATTTTTGGCAACAAAAAGTTTGTTAGCATCGAACGATAGCGATCGCCATTCACCGTAACGTTGCGTCCAACAGCATCTTTGAAAAAATACGGTCCAATGATTCCACCAGCGTACAAACCACACCAAACAGTGCATTTTTCGGGATGCATGGGCAGTTCTTGAACGGCTTCTGGTTGCTCTTCACTCCAAATGCGGCAATTTTGCTTATTTACGAAGCCATTCAACCAGAAATGAGCCTCATCGCTGAACAAAATTTGTCGATAAAAAAGCGGATTTTCTGCCAACTTTTCTAGGGCCCATTCACTGAAAATTCGACGTTGTGGCAGATCGTTCGGCTTCAGTTCTTGCACGAGCTGTATTTTATACGGTTTTACACCAAGATCTTTGCGTAAAATCTTCCATGTGGTCGAATAACACAAACCCAATTGCTGCGAACGGCGACGAATCGACATTTCACGGTCTTCAGCAACACTCTCAGAAACAGACGCAATATTCTCTTCTGTACGCACTGTACGCATTCGTGTGGTTGGTTCAATGTCCAATAAAGTAAACTGAGTGCGAAACTTGGTCACAATCGCATTAATTGTTTGCTCACTTGGTCGATTATGTAGACCATAAATCGGACGTAAAGCGCGAAACACATTTCGAACCGAACACTGATTTTGGTAATAAAATTCAATGATTTGCAAGCGTTGCTCGTTAGTAAGTCTATTCATGATGAAATGTCAAAGCATACTGAGCATCTTTCTCTTTGACACCATGTCTGAAATCCCACGTGATCTGTCAAATACTAATGCATGAAAATCCTAACCTCAAAAAAATCACCCGTTACTTGTAAAACTGAAACAATGGTACTTATTGAATGTATTATGTATTTATATTATGATCCTTATTTTCAAGTAATACTACGCTCAAAATAATGTCTAATAACCGCTTGAAAAGCTCATCTGGTCAACCTAGTGCCCAGTAGCCAAATTCAATAAAATGTGGCCAAATTTGATAAGAAAAAAATATTTCAGAGAAAGCTTGAAAAAAATGAAACTATATTTCATGATTTTTTAATAAACAAGTGCCGATTTATTGTGTGATGTATATTTTTTTTGATATGCTTCTACAAATTGAAGCACCAATTGTTTTTGCTCCTCATTTTTTGTCAATATTCGATTGTAATCTTTCATAAATTTAACACCCCGCTCAGCTGTGTCATTTACAATGAATAAATCTCGACAAAATTCGAGAGCGTCTATATAATCTTCATTTTTTCCCCATTCGGATGGATCCATCCGTAAGAAGTCAGAAGACAAACCAAAGGCAACGAAGAAATTTTTAGTTTTGTAGGACACGAAATCTCTAATAGTTTTGCCAATCAAGAGAGCGGGCTTTGAAATTATTCTATCTTCACTGAATTTTACGTTTGGCTCGGCTGCTTGCAGTGCCTTCACCATTTCTCGTTTTTCCTCCACTGGCACATCATTATCAAAAAACGCTAAAGCTGTTGTCTCCGGCATTAAGTACCATAAATTACTTTTGAACTTTTTCAAAACCGCATTGGATACCACTGCATCAGTTTGGGCGTACTCAATTTCATTTTGTAAAAATTTTAAATCTTGCATTGGAGCCTTAATGGGATTTGTGCACTAGTACCAAGCTTTCATATAAAGGCGAATGAGGAAAATGCAAATATCTCGTAAACTATTAAATTCTCTTGGCGTCAGTTTGAACTGTTCTCGAAAAAGAAATATCTTTAGGCAATAAATAGCTTTCGACATAAACCGCGCATGGGATGTTGGACCACCTAAAAAAGCAAATGCTAGCTGAAGCAGCTCCTTGTAATCCCCGCGAATCTGGACTTTCTGAAGCTCGTACGTACAAAAATGCTTCATGTCTTCCCACTGCAGCTCTGTTATTTTTGAACGAACAATTTCGTCTTCAAGTCGACTTTTAAACATATTATGGTTGAGGTTGTTCCATTCAGCAGCAAACCGATTAAAAATTGAAACTTCTGGTGCGCTGGAGGCTAAATATTTTGTCTCGAAAACGTGCCTCAATACGATTTCGAAAATGTGGTGGCGAAAAGCAAGACTAATGAGATTTCGCCCGAGATGCTTTTGCAAGAGAATTGATGCTCCATTTTCTACGCCCGTATTTACGGAAGTGGTATCAAAACTCATACCACCAACTCGATCAATGAGGCTCCATCTGATTAAAAGATCGCGAACAGCGCTCGCGATATTTTCACCAGTATCGGGATTTACAACTGCAGCGCTGAGAAATTTGGACGTTCCTTGATAGCTCAAGAAAATTGCAATTCACTCCACTTTTTGCGTGCCAACTATG
Source organism: Rhagoletis pomonella (assembly GCF_013731165.1). Lineage (NCBI taxonomy): Eukaryota > Metazoa > Arthropoda > Insecta > Diptera > Tephritidae > Rhagoletis > Rhagoletis pomonella. The sequence continues at coordinate 2,938,246 of NW_023458569.1, read as the reverse complement.
TCTGCCATTAATTTCCCGTCCCAATGAACGACCACTGATCTCACATTCCTAATCTATGTATGTATGTAGATATAAAATTATTGCAAAAAAATTCATGTATTAATAACTAAAAGTAAACCCAGAAGAAATCACTACAATTACGTTTTC
>NW_023458569.1:2864834-2937999 GCF_013731165.1 Rhagoletis pomonella | reverse complement strand
GTATCGGAATAAATAGAGCTGTTGAGTAATCCACGATTCTCGCTGCCACTAACGGCACAAGGACAACCCTGCAAGTAAATGTTCATTTTATATTATTTTTGTGAACTTGCTTGCCATCTATTACTACCGCAGTCCCTAGATCCGCCTGAATAGCCTTTTCATTACAAAGTTTTGAAAATTTATTTCCTATTCTCCTATTACTTTTTACATAGACCATTTCACCTGGTTTAAATTCTCTTGGTTTTGTTTCTCTATTATGGTAACTTAAGTCCTTTTCCTGTTTCATTTTTAAACGATTCCTAATTTCTTTTTTAACTTCTTCATTTGAATTGTATAATAGTTCTTTTGGCTTATATTTGGTAACTGAATGAATTGAGTTATTGTATTTGTGGGTTGCTAACAGAATCAATTCAACTACGTCAGTAGCATCTCCCTTTATGCATCTTGCAATTTCGGCCAGAGTAGAATGAAAGCGTTCCACTTGGCCATTACTTCGACTGTGAAGTGCTGGAACAGTAAACATAGAAATATTGAATTGATTTTGTAGAAGACTCTGGACAGTTTTTGATGTGAAAGCTCCTTCATTATCCGTGATAATCTGTTTAGTGTCGTAAAATTGCGAGATAATCTCAATAAGTGGATTTTTTACGTCTATTGTATTGCGAGACGCAATATTCTTTACCACAGCGAATTTTGAAAATGTATCTATGCATGTAATAAAATATTTCCCTCCTGTGTAATATATATCTATGTGAAGAATCTCTCCTGGTGCTTTAGGGATAGGCGTTACTCCTATAGGGTGCAGTATCGGTCTGCGTTTGTATTTATTTTCCCTGCAAATTTTGCAATTTTCGGCAAATGTTTTAACCATTTTTTTCATGTCTGGGAAATAATACTCGGCCAATATTTGTTTACAATTTTCATTGCTTTCCCTATGTGCTCTATTGTGCTCCTTGGCAATTATTTCTAACTGGTAATTTTTATTGAAAGTATCCTGCACGAGTTTGCTAGTGTACCTCATTTTTACTCCTGGAAATGCGTTTACCAGATCGTTTTGAATCATTCCTAAAGTTTCTAAACTGCAATGAATGCCATTCACAACTGCCGCGTTTAATGTGTCTTTCAAAGTGCATATCAAATTTGGGATGGATGAAAACTGCACCATGTGTCTGATTTGTTTTTGAAATAATGCTTTCATTTGCTTACGATCCGAGTTATGTGAATGTTGAATGAAGATTTGGTTCTTGAAGCAGTTTATAGGATTTGGTACAGAGGGAATAATATTTGTGGATGACTGTTCGCTATGAACAGTAGTTGCGTGTATATGTTGACGTGACGGCGCGTCAGCAACTTTGTTTTCTAATCCTGGCTTATAATAAAATTTAGGAGAATATTCTTCAATAAAACTCCTCCATCTTTTAAGTTTTGTATTTGGGTTTTTTCGGACATCGCGAAAATTAACGGCTGATGGTCCGTATAAATATGAATATTCGGAGCCCCATATAAATAGTTTCTTAGGCTTTGCAAATCCCAAACTATTGCTAGCATTTCTCGCTCATTTGTTGCATATTTTTTTCCGGTTTTACTTAAAGTTCGTGAAACCATCGTTATTGGCCGTCCCTTTTGCGATAAAACGGCTCCGATTGCATCAGCAGATGCATCCGTTGTTAACTCAAAGGGCTTCCTAAAATCGGGATATAAAAGTAACACGTCTTCTGAGGCTAATATAGATTTAATTCTATTAAATGCACCTATCGCTTCAGCGTTTAGCTGAAGTTTTATATACTTAGACTTTCTGGCTGATACGTGCCCGTTTTCGCCACTAAGATGTCTTGTTAGAGGTTTGGCAATTGCTGCATAACCTTTTACAAATCTCCTGTAATACCCCGCCAGTACTAGAAAAGGCCTCAGGCTACGAAGAGATTTTGGTATTTCATAGTCAACTATATCTTTAATTTTGTTAGGACATGTCTTAATTCCATCACTGGATACCCTAAAGCCTAGAAATTCTACTTCGGTGTGAAAAAATTTTGACTTTTCAGGTGCTACTCGCATATTTGCTTGCAAGAGTTTTGTCAGTATTCTCTTTACATCTGTTGTATGCTCTTCTGTTGACTTGGAAAAGATTATTACGTCATCTATGTACACATGACAACACTTTCCTATTTCCTCTCGCAGCACGTCATCTATCGCTCTTTGAAATATGCTTGGTCCATTTTTCAGGCCAAACGGCAATCTTCGAAACTCATACTTGCCGTTATTGACTGAAAATGCAGTCTTTTCCCTGTCAGATTCTTCTAACAATATTTGGTGAAATCCTGCTTTCAAGTCAACTGTAGTATAATATTTGGCTTGCCCCAAGTTAGATAAGATCATCGAAATATCAGGTATTGGGTAACGATCGGCCACCGTTTTTTCATTCAACTTTCGATAATCAAAAACTAATCTATATTTCAGAGCCTCATCCTTCTTTTCACTCTTCTTTGAAACCACCAATACTGGAGCATTATAGGGAGATCGCGACGGCTGAATTATACCGTCTCTCAATAATTTTTTAATTTCTTCATTGACAAATGGTACAGCGGCCATATTATATTGCCGTGGCTTTGAGTATACCGGCCCTTTATCAAGAGTACGTATAGTAGCTTTAATGTTTGTGTTAAAGGTAAGTTTCTGATCGGGCTGTGCAAATACTTGCATTACTTCTCTAATCATATCCTCAAACTTACTCTTGATTCTTGTAGGGACGCATTCTAGATTTATATCGATATTATTCACCTGTTCACATTCATAAAGTTCTATCGGTTCAGTACCTTCTTTAAATATTAGAAGAGACTGTCTTGTATCGATAGTTGATTCTATTTGCGTGAGAAAGTCATACCCTATAATAGCATCAAAAGTTTTTAATGCTGGGAGTATGAAAAAATCAGAAATCTTACCAAATAATTGTATTTTACATTTTTCTGTGATTTTGTTAAATCCATTTACAGTTCTAGCTAAGAACGCGTTATCTGTTTTTTTGATATTTTTTAAGTCGGAACGTTTTTTTATGTAATTTTTTGCAGTGCCAGTATCAAGAAGTATATTTAACGTTTCACCGTTGTTTAGTTTCTTCCTGACATATGGCAACGCCGAATTTACCCTAAAAAATTTATCTCATCAGCATATTCAGGATTGTCGGACGGATCTTCGTGTTGTTGCTGCACGACATTTATGTGTTGTACTCTTGCGGGTGACTGCCTGTCTGATTCCCGCTGCCTCTTAGTTGTGTAACTAGGAGACTTAGCTAATTGTGTCCTGTTGGACGGGACCTGTGTTTGTGGTGCAGAATTGAAGCGGTATTTAGAAGAAGTTGAATCTATGTCCATAGGAGTTGGTTTGTTATGTTCACCACTATTTGGAACATACTTTTCACGCATATCTTTTCTATATTGCGGATTTGTGCGCACTTGAACCGTTCTAGCTTTTTCCTGTTCTGCATCAAAAACTCTAGCGAATTCATACTTTTTCTGATTCGCCTCCAACTCCTGTGCCTTAGCTAAAGCTGAAGGCAAGTCCTCGCAACCTACCGAAAACAGAATATCACACCACGGTTTTCTTAAACCAGAAATAAATACGCGCAATGCATCCTTGCGGTATTTTTCGGCTAAGGCGTTTACTAGCGGGTTATTTCCCGAAAACTCCATGGTGACTTTGCTTATTATTAGCGTCAGACTCTTTTCCAGTTCATCATAAAACTCAGAAATAGTCTTGCGCCCCTGCCGCAAAACACTCATTTGGTTTTCTAATATATGCAGTGGTCTTTTGTCAGCGTAGGTATTGTCTAGACGTGCAATAATTGCATCAAAGTTTAATACTGTATTAAATGATGCAAGCACCAAATTCGCTGACCCTACTATTTTATTTCGCATGATAGCTATCGCCTGAAAATGGCGTTCAGTCCCTTCGTATCGCCTAAATAAGCTTATTGCCGTTAGGGATGGGTAGTGGGGGGTTGAAATTCGATTTTTTCCGAATTTCGAACATTGCCCAACCATTCGATTATTCGATTCGAAATTGGGAGGTGCAAATTCGATTTAATTCGAATTTTTTCGAATTTTGAAAATTTTTTTTGAAGTGCGACTTCTTAATCGAGTTCGGAGATGTTTGCGTTAAATATTTAACACCAAGTGATAAAATCTGTATCGTTCAATTTAAAAAAATTAGGACTCGAATTAAAGGCTTCTCTTTTGTGTCTGCACCATAGTTTTAGTTCTATGAAATGGGTTACCACAGGTTAGAAAATCAAATTCAAATAATCGCTTCCGCAGATGTTTGCGTTAAATATTTAACACCAAGTCATAAAATCTGTATCGTTCGTTTTATTTTCAAAAAGGGGGTTGGTGTCAAATGAAAGGGCTTGCCCTGTAGATGTGTAACATGGTTTTAGTTTTGTGCCATATGTAAGAAAATCAAAATCAAATTATTTAATAAGTTAAATAGATTACTTCAATATGGGTATCAATCGAAATGGTTTTGAATAAACTTTATTTTTTAATTACATTTAGGAGGGTTGCCGCCTGTTTGAAAAGTCGAATTTAGTTAAGGAAGTGTTGTACTTAAAATACTACGCAACAATTTAGATATTTTTGAGGTGCTTGAAAAGAGTGACCACCTGTTTAAAAAGTTAAACTCAAATTACACTGTGCGACAGCCGAACCCAGCCGGGACTTTGTTAACATTTTCTGAATGTATACCCATTAAAGGTTGAGACATATATATTAAAATTTTTTGGGAAATATTTTCGTAGAACATTTCAACCCATTAGCTCCCGCCTAAAACGGTATTTTTTGACACTTACTTCAAGAAATCTCGCAAAAAGCAAGTTTGGCAGATCGTTACTGGATTGATATATTTTAAAAAATTATTCTCCGGAAAATTTTACTAGGGGTCTTCTCAGGCAAAAGCTCCATTCTACCAACGTAAAACACTCTAAAAATTTTAAATAAAAAATCAACAAATAAACCAGTTTTTTATACAAAAATTTTTAAAATTGAGTTTTGAATAACAGTTCCTTCTTGGCACTGATTTTTCGTTTTTATGCATCAGATCGAAAAACATATATTTTTTTACTTGAATCCCTAAGACAAATGGAGTGCCGCACACAGTGATGGCAAATTTGGTCAGAAAGAACAAAGGTGAAGAGTTGATTTTTTTGAAATAAAGGTGAAATTCGACTTTTTCTGGAAAAATTCGATTTTATCCGAATTTTAGTAACATAAAGTTCGATTTCAAAAATTCGCACTTTTGGAGCTAAAATTCGATTAAAATTCGAATTTCGAAGCTTCGAATATCGAATTTACCCATCCCTAATTGCCGTGTGAGCGGCTTGATGCCATAAAACATACTTAGCCTGTTCACCAGAAAATTCAGGCAGCGATTTGATAATGTCCAATGATATTGGACACACTGCATCTGGGTTATTCACCTCAATAGGTTGGTAGGCAACGATTTTGGGGGCCTTTAGTTGCAATGTATTTACTAGTCCCGTCAACTCGTCTACTTTTTCCCTTAACGCACTATTTGCCTGTTCATGCGATTGCATCATTGATGCCATCCTACTCATTACGGCCGTGCATGCCGTTTCTACAGCCATTTGTACTGTTGCTGCGATTTGTTCAGTCATTTTGTTAACAACTGTTTTTTTCACTTTTCACTACACCACTAGGATACCTTAAATCCAAAAAAAAAAGTTGATATAACTCACTTAACTTATACTGCAATTTTAATTGAAAAGCAGTGTTTTACTTGTTCACAATTTTTTCTTAAATATAATGCACTGACTTACACTAAAATGAAATACATTGAATAAATTACTGCACTCTGCCGTTTGCTTCCAAAATTATCCCGTGGGTATTTCTTGAATCACCGGCTGCTGCTTATACCCTTTTCTCTATAAGGATTTTATGTCCTGTGGGTATTTGTTTGTTCTACTGCTGATCCGTTTTCTCTATGAGAATATATGCGGATTTCCCGTGTGGGCGCCAGATATTTTTGGTTGTCAAATCAAGACTGGCTTTATTTGAATATTCATATTCTAATCTACCTATGCTACCTCTTAATTATATTTCTTATTTTCTAATTTCTTAAAGCTAAATTGTTGACGCTGCATTTGTGTTCACATTTAGTCACGTACATGCATTCGTTCGCACGTTTGTACATTTGCTGCTGCTGCTATTGTTGCTGGTGTCAAGTGGCACATCCCACTACATATGTTAACTTGTAAGTATATTAATGTCCATGCGTATGCCGATGATATTCAAGTGTATTTGTCCAGTCGTGTAGGTCTTGTTGAGGATTTGTGTTTCAAACTAAATATTGATTTGTCTGCTATATCGCAATGGGCAAGTGATAACTATTTATGCCTAAATGCTTCTAAGTCATTTGTGTTGCCAATATGTAATAGTGTAGTGCATGTTGAAAATATTCCAGAATAGTTTATTGGTAAGAGTGCTTTAATGTTTACAAACAAGTTCAAAGGTTTAGGCTTTGTCATTAACTCTAGGTTGTCCTGTTCCAACCACGTTAATAGTGTCGTCAGTAGTGTGTATTCCGTTCTACGTAGGTTGAGAATCACTGCCTCATTGACGTCATTGGAAATTAGGCGCAAGTTTGCTAGACAACTCATCTTGCCCCACATAACGTACTCTGAACTTGTCTACAGCAAGTTTGACTCAATCTCCTCCCACAAAATCAGTGTTATTTTCAACAATGTCACCCGTTACGTGTATGGTTTATAAAATTTCGACCACATATCCTTGTGGACAAATGAAATTTTGGGGCGTAGCATTACTGAGTATCTTGCTGCTAGGAACTGCATATTTATATATAAATTATTGGAATGGAAATCTCCAATGTATTTATATGAGAAGCAAAATCCAACAAAATCCAGTAGACGTCATATCCTGATAGTCCCGAAATACACATATCTAGCCTAGTCGAGATTGTTCTTCGTCAACACTGTGGGACTCTGAAACAATATCCCCGAGTCCGCTAAATCTGTACTGAATAGGAGTAACTACAAGGCCATAATACTTAATTACTTCAAGTCCATGTAGTGAGTGCGATTGCGACAAATAATTTTCATATCTTTCCTCTCTTCTCTTCACTTATCTTCTCTGGTAGTCCTCATATTTTATTTATTTGTATCTTGTTAACAAAAAAATTCACATATAAGTAATTCTTCTTTTTAGTCGTAAGCCCACTTAATTTTAGTTTTAGTTCATTTCAATAATATATTGTTACTTAATTAAGTTCATGTACTATTAAAAGATTATTGTATTACATGTACAACCACTGTTCAGCCTTAAATAATTAAATAAATCTATATATATAAATGTGAATGTCTGTTTGTTTATTACTTTATAACTTTAGAACCGCGACACGGAATCGCGCGAAACTTTGCGCACTTATTTTTTTATCCCGGGAAGGTTATAGGTATGGTTTTGTTTGCAATTATGGTGTCAATTTTACGAGGGGGCGTGGCACCTCCCATAGGCCTGCAAATTTTTAATCAGCTATAACTTCGGTACCATAAGTCACATGACTTGAAATTTGGTACGCAGACAAATCTATGGTAGATGCTTACAGTAAGGTATATATAAATGACTTTGTCATAGTCGTAGAATTTTTAATTAGCCATTACTTCGGAACCATAAGCCACATAAAATTAAAATTTGCTAATGAAACATATCAATGGTAGGTGGTTATAGTAAGGTTTATAATATAGGCGTGGAATTTTTTATCAGCCATAACTTCGGAGCCGCAAGTCACATGACTCCTTTAATTCCTTTTTATATGCCTTTCGAATTTAAAAGACCTCAGTTTCCAGTTCGCTTAGCTTTTGCAATGACAATAAACAAGAATGCCTTAAAGTAAAACCCGAAACTTTATCGCAAAAGCAAAATCCAACAAAATCCAGTAGACACCATATCCTGATAGTCCCGAAATACACATATCTAGCCTAGTTGAGATTGTTCTTCGTCAACACTGTGGATCTCTGAAACAATATCCCCGAGTCCGCTAAATCTGTACTGAATAGGAGTAACTACAAGACGATAATACTTAATTACTTCAAGTCCATGTAGTGAGTGCGATTTCGATAAATAATTTTCCTATCTTTCCTCTCTTCTCTGCACTTATCTCCTCTGGTAGTCTTCATATTTTATTTTTTTTTGTATCTTGTTAACAATAAAATTCACATATAAGTAATTCTACTATTTAGTCGTAAGCTCATTTAATTTTAGTTTTAGTTCATTTCAATAATATAATGTTACTTAATTAAGTTCATGAACTATTAAAAGATTATTGTCTTACATGTACAACCACTGTTCCCCCTTAAATAAATAAATAAACAAATAAAATAAATAAAAACTCCTGCTACGTCCTTGATCGCTGCCTAAGTATCCCACGGTGAATGCCTTAGAGCCTTCCTTGCGTTTTGGTTCGTTCCACTCTCCTTGATCAGATGGATCGTGTTTTTGCTTTTTGTGATGTTGTGAAACCGAGTATTTGTGTAGTTGTTTTTATATTATAAAGTTATTTTGTACGCGCCGCGTCAGGTTAAATTTTAATTGATTGTACACTTCGGTTGCTGCGTTAGCTTTTCTTGTGTTATTGTTGTTTTTTTTTGTGTTCAAAAGTTCACTTTTAGTCACTGTTTATTTTTTTCAGTTAGATACCCATTGGTGCATTTCTTTTAGGCGAAAAGGACCACAGTTACTTTCCTACGGATTTTTCGGGCTCTTACCACTTCTTAACTTGCTTGTTTTTTAATATAAAAACTTTTGGGTTAACACTTCAATCCAATGGTTTTATTCCCAGCCAGCAAAAAATCCGAAATCCGATCCGAAAACGGAAAAGAAGTTGATGAAAACCGGATTTTTGTCCGTTTACCGATTCCATTTCCGGATACTTTAATGATTCTTTTCCCACTAAAGTGTGCGGCAGAAACGTATATACAGAAAAGTACCGAAAATGGTGGTGAAAAGGATAAGTTTTCGGCTGTTTTTTCTGAAATTTGAGCCCGGCACCTTCTGGAAGCTAACAAATAGCGGCACACTCCTCTGCACGCTCAGCCACTGCTGACTGCGCATGCATGCTTTCACGGAAGACTCGACGGGGATCCACGGTGACGTGAACAAAACTTGGGGGTCCATGAGTTCTAAATGGGGGTTCACGAGAATTTATATGGTTGCTATATAAAGAACCAAAATGGTTGCTTGATAGCCTCTTTATTTAACTTTAATTTTCTGAGTGGTGTATAGTGCTCTTGACGCATTGCTGTATTTACCGTCACTTTGTGTTTTCATACGTGGGGAAGCCTTAATGGCCACCTGCAGACTAAAAAGAACCGGACGCTGGTATGACAATGAGTGGGGCGCGGCGAAAATTGCTGGCGGCAGAGATTTAAGCACTTGTGTCTTTTCAATGCTACAGGATAGTACGCCACCATTACCTTTGTTGAAGAGATTCTATAATGTTGAGTTCCCTGAGACTGAATGCTGGTTTGATTACATCGCTGAGACCGGACTCACACATTGTCGAATCTTCACTGATGGCTCCAAAACTGACTCTGGCTCATGATCTGGGGTACTTTTCGAGGTTAATGGAGATAAGCTTCACTTTTCTGTAGAGGAATATGCTTCGGTCTTCCAGGCTGAGGTGGAACATAGGTGGAGGGGAAGGAGTTTACGTGACTGCAGTGACAACCAAACTGCACTTAGGGCATTGACCAGCCCTCTATTTAAGAACTTCCAAACTAATTCGGAAACGCAAGTCTCGACTAAAATATGATGGTAAACATAACGAAGTTGTTTTACTCTGGGTGCCAGGTCACTCTGGTGTACCTGGTTATGAGATATCTGATCATTTGGCCAGAGTTTGCTTAGACCAGACATTCCTCGGTCCGCAACTAGTTTTAGCACTCCCACCTTCGGCAATCGAAGCCACCATCAGAAACTGGATGAATACTTCGCTCAGAAATGACTGAGAGGTATCGAGGGGATGCAGGTGGGCAAAACTCATGTTGCCTTCAATCTCACAAGGTCTATCTAATTTTTTGCTCTCACTGAGCAGACGACACTATAGACAACTTGCTGGACTGCTTCACGTGGCACAAACACCTGACTGTGATAGGCGTAAATGACAAGTCCCTTTGCCCATCTTGCCTTGAAGATGATGAGACGGTGGAACACTTTTTGTGGTTCGTGCTTGCTTGGTTATTTGTCATCGATTTTTTTAAACTCGTTCTTTTCTCTATTGTTAGTTTCTGAATTAAAAGTTTGTCGTAAAAAGCTAAGCCGTTTTGATGTTTTAAGTTTTGTGTTTTAAAAATGTGATAAATATTTTTCGCCTCACTTTAAAGCTCGGAATAAAGGTGATGCCATTAACACAAATAAACTATTTTACATATACTCCATGTGCAAAGTCATGAGTGAGCCGAACGTTTGATGAGTTTATGGTGAAGATAATGTAAATAACGCTAGCGCTCGCAGTGCTCTTAAAAAATATAACTCTTCCGAGCGAGAGAGTATTTTGATGCATTTACGAGCTCTATTTTTTAAAACCTACAAATGCGTAATCACATTATTTTTATAAATAGAACACAAGAAAATATTTTACTTTATTTTGGCCACTCTGAGTTTGCTTTTTGCGATGCGAATTTACATTGTTAGATCTAATTTTCACATTTAATTTTTTTACGAGCTTTGGGAATATTTAGAAATGTATCAGCAGGGGGTCCACCGAAACCAGTAAATTTTTGAAAGGGGTCTACGAGAAAAAAAAGTTCGGGAACCTCTGATCTAAACCATTTCTCAGTGATGTGAGGTCTCGCATGGTGTCGGTTTTCAATTCATCAAATTTCCAATATCCCTGTAACTTCAAAAAATAGAACCTGTGCACATCTATGCAGAATCCCAGTTCTTTAATTTGACTTCTCATTTTGGAAATTCGAAGTAACGGTGCAGATATGATGACCTTCAAAAAAATAGATAGCAACTCTAATTAAAATATTATCAGCCTACAGTTTCCTTAAAACTCTTTCGTTTGACACTAATATTTCGATATTTCATTTATGTATATTTCGTATGAGTAAAACAAATTCGACTTTTCAAACAGGCGGAAACCCCTTTAAAAGTATTTTCGAACTATAGTCTTTCACCCGGCATTGTTATACATATTTCAATTAACTGATGAATTAAGTTGAATTCAAGTTTTTAAGCACACGGCAACTCTCCTAAATACAGTTTAGAAATAAATTATTTTCAAACCCATTTCGATTGATACCCATCTTTTGACAATCCGTTTAATTTATTAAATAATTTGAGCTTAATTTTTTCAACAAAAAAAAACCCAAATGTTCAGCTTAAAGATTTCTTAATACTCGTTATTTTGATATCCATATTTTAAAATTTCATGTAACTTACGAATAATTAAACGAAATACCACTTTCAAAACAGGCGGCAATTCTCTTAGAAATTATTTTCGAACTAAAATTTCTATAAATATTTTTCGTCTGACTTTGTTATAAATATTTCATGTAACTGATGAATTAAGTGGAAATTTATTTTTAAACACGTGGCAATCTTCCTAAATATAGTTCTTAAATAAAGGATTTTAAACGCATTTCCATTGATAACCATCGGTTATTAATTCATTTAACTTATTAAATAAGTTTAGTTTAGCCCTTTAAACTGGGGCAACTCTCAAACACATCAAAAATGTTCTAAATTGTCAAACTAAGTATTTCTTGAAGCTCTTTCTTTGACATCCATCGTTAATAATTCATATGAAAAATAGTTCAATTAGACTTCTCAAATAGGTGGCAACCCTATTCAAAATATTTTCAAACTACTACCTTCTTAAACCTATTTTGTATGACACCCATACTGCGATACCTTATTCACTTACCAAATTCCTTGAATTAAAATTGAATTACATTTTTTTTTACATGTGGCAACCCTCCTATACGTAGTTAAATTATAAAGCCTCTCAAAACCATTTCGATTGATACCCATATTCAATAATTAATTTAACTTTTTAATTAATTTGAGCTTAATTTCTTAACAGGTGGCAACTTTTACCGAAAAAGTACAAACTTTTTGAACATCCACACCCTAAGCCCTTTAATTTGGTACCTTACTTTTGAAAATCGAACGGACGCACAGTGGGTGCTGCCATAGGCCAAAATTAAAAAAATGTATGTAAAAATTTTAGAACCAAAACAGGCTTAGCAATCAGTTTTTTGTCCAAACTTCATGTTATCGTATATTTTTTGTTTTCATTCTAACGGTTGTTTCTGAAAAAAGCAACAAAAGTGTCATCAATTGTTCATTTTAATGGTACAGCGTCAGCACGCTAAAAATTGAATCGGATTTAACGTAATTAAAATATTGTGAAAGGTCGAGTGAATTAAAATTGTATGCAATCGATATTGTACATAAGGTATTGACTTTATTTCTACAATTAAACTTTTAGATAATTCGTGTTGTGTTTTATGCAAATCGTTGTTTTAGAAAAGTAGGATTTTGTGTGTTTCTTGGTTCGCCTTTCAAGTATTTACGTAATGTTTTAAGTGTGTTTCCCATATCGGCCCTTAATATTTGTATTTAAATATTGTTCGTTAATATTTTCAGATTATAAAAGTGTTCATGCATCGACCTGCAGAGGCTCGCGTAATCCAAGCTCTTTATCTTCTACAGTTTTTTTCATGTTTATTTTTTGATTTATCTAATTTTCTAATTTAAAATGTTTCTATGCACAAGTTACCACTGCGAATTTTTTCGATTGCATGTTTTTGAGATTTGGCGTGAAAATTCCGGTACGCATTCCCAGAAAGTTCAAAATATGCTGGGTGCAATAGCGAAAGATATTGAATATGAGGGTTTTGAGCCAGATCGGTATGAGTTGCAAAAATGTATTAATTACAATGTATTAATTAAAATGTAAAAAATTTGCATTGTATTGACAAAGATCCAAACGCCAAAAATCAGCAGTTTTGAAAAATCATTCCAATTGGCGCGAAAAGAAAGAAATCATTTCATTAAAATGTCAACCAACAGTTTCCACCAATTCAAATCGTGGGCGTCCGAAAATAGATTTTCTTGAGCGTCGGCGAACATATCGGGATACAATTTTTACCCTACGGTCTGTTAAGAGCAAAAACTGTGATATGTAAAAGAGGGCGGGGTTGGACAGGCCCACATAAAGTCATGTGAAAAATGATAGGGACACGACATTATGACCAGTTTCGGCTATTTTTCTTTTGTTTGTTTAATGTTTATTTTTTTTTATAAAAATACAACTCACTATCTAACAAAAAACATATAAGTCCAAATTTCAAACTTTGTAAAAAAAATAGAAAAATTCAACAAAATTTTTAAACAACACCAAACTTTTTAAAAAATAACTTTTAGAAAAAAGATAATTTGGTTGAATTTTCCTATTTTTTACAAAGTTTGAAATTTGGACATATATAGTTTTTATTAGATAGTGAGTAGTATTTTTATAAAAAAAAAAATAAACATTAAACAAACAAAAAAATAGCCGAAACTGGTCACAATGTCGTGTCCCTATGATTTTTCACATGACTGTATGTGGGCGTGTCCAACCCCGCCCACTTTTACATATTACAGTTCTTACTCCTAAAAGACCTTAGGGTAAAATTTGTATCTCGATATGTCCATTAAAAGTATTTTTGGCCGCTCTCCCCATATAAATGCAACCACTGTGGGACCGTGCGGATCTGAAGGCATTGTTTAGTAAATAAATTGAATTTAATTATTTAACAGGTGGCAACTCTTTTCGAAAAAATAAAACCAGTTTGCACATCTACAGGCCAAGCGCTTTAATTTGACACCCCATTTTTGAAAATCGAACGAACGGTGCAGATCTTTTATGTTGCACAAAAAATTCCTTCGCGTATTATATATATAGATTATTGCTTTCAAAATGGCATCATCTTTTCCGAACGTTTTCTGGATATGAAAATTTACGATAACTGTCTGGATTTTTTGTATGCGTTTTCGGATACGGAAAATTGAACTAAACTGCACTGCCGGCAAAATTTACGTTTCTTTGCTGGCTGGGTTATGCGAAAAAGTTCCTCGGGTGTGTGTGTGTGTGTGTGTACAAGTGTGTTGTGTGTATATATAATATAATATATGTATAAGTGTGGTGTGTATTCTGGATCGTGGTGTGTATACGGAGTGGTATATAAGGAAACTTAAATGTCGAGATGTTATGTTTACAATCAGTGTTGCCACACATGGGCTTTTCCTACCAAAATTGGTAAGTTTCTTTCCTTTTGGTAGGTTAGATTGGATTTTGGTAGGTTCGGTGACAATGAGTAATAGTTATTTGCGAAAAATAGAAAATATATATGCCAACCATTTTAGCAACCTTGTTTGCACAAATACTTCACCAGTGCGTTCGTATAACGGCGATCGCAAAATATGTAAATATACCTGATTCGTTAGTAGAAACGTATACACTTATTATTCCCAATATACAACCTGAACATCCATATATCGTCACTACACACAAATAAGGGCACGCTAGTGTTTGACGGCGGAAAAAGACGTAAAAACAATCTTACGAAAAAAGACGCTTAAGGAAAACTTCGACAAAGAAAGACGCGAAACCTAGTTGACGGTGAAGAAAGACGCGTAAACATAGATTTATACCTGGCCAAGGACTGTCCCTTCAGCATCATTCCTTAAAAACTCTTTGGGGAATTTACATACCGCTACACCCGCAAACATAGTCAACCGCAAAAATTAGAATACGGGACTTTCTTCGCCGTAAAATATTTTAACGCTTCTTTCTTCGCCGTCAACTACGTTAAGAGTCTTTCTTCGTAGAAGTTTTTATTATGCGTCTTTTTTCGTGTGTCTAGTGACGATATACTTTATGGCGTACTTGGACCAAGATTCCAGAAAAGTCTGTCAATGGGCTCGTACCTAGCCATATTCCAGGTGGAGGTCTTTGCAATCGAAGTCTGTGTTCGCGAATGTCTTCGTAGAACGACAAATGGGGCCAGAATAAATATTGTGTCTGATAGTCAGGCAGTGTTAATGGCCTTAGACCCTTTTGAAACGGCATCAAGGCTTATGGACTCTCGAACCACCTGGGAGCCCTCAATAGCGTAACGCTGCGGTGAAGGGCTTGAATGCAACAAAAGGGCTGACTGTCTTGCAAAGCGTGGAGCCGAAATGCGCTTGCAAGGCTCCGAGTCATTCTGCGGTACATCGAAAGGATACACTGCAGAACAGGGACCGCAAATAACAATTATCCTTCGAAATTTTAACTCAAAAAATCACGCGGAAAGAGAAATGCTACGTGCATAAGGTGTAAACCAATATATTTCTTATTACTCGGAGTACCTTCAGCGGCACTGATTTTCATTTTTTAATTTTTACTTATAAAAATCAAGTTTAATCATTATATTTTAAGTTTTATTCTTTACTCAGAAAATAATCGTTATGTTTTGAGTTTTATTTTTTGCTCGGAAAATAATCGTTGCGTTTTAAGTTTTATTTTTTGCTCGGAAAATAATGGTTACGTTTTAAGTTTTATTTTTTGCTCGGAAAATTATCATTACGTTTTAAGTTTTATTTTTTGCTCAGAAAATAATGATTACGTTTTAAGTTTTATTTTTTGCTCGGAATATAATCGTTATTTCTTGACTTTTGCTCAGAAAATAAAACTTAATTTTTGCGTATGCGTATGCGCATGCGTGAATAGACAGGGGGCGGCTGCATTGATCCTTTAACGACACTGTGGAGTGGGTAATGAAAATACAGATACCAGGGCAGAAACAAAGACAGCCACATTTCTAAAGAAAAAGTGCAAAAAAGCGCATACGCATTCGCAAAAATTAAGTTTTATTTTCTGAGCAAAAAATAAAACTCACGAAATACCGATTATTTTCCGAGCAAAAAATAAAACTTAAAACGTAACGATTATTTTCCGAGCAAAAAATAAAACTTTAAACGTAACCATTATTTTCCGAGCAAAAAATAAAACTTAAAACGTAATGATTATTTTCCGAGCAAAAAATAAAACTCATTTAATAACGATTAAAAACTTATAAACTAACAATAATAATATAATATAATAATAATAAAACTTATAACCGTTACGGTCCCTGCTGCAGAACTACTTAGGAGCTGGGAAGAATCTCCCACTGGCGGAAGCAAAGATAAGAGATTCATAACTCCTCCCAGGAGGAACTCCGAAAGACTCCTTGATCTTACAACTCTTACTGGCTTCTTCGACAGCTCACTGTATGTTAGGTACATTTGAATCAAATGGGGCTTTCTGTAGAGACGGACTGAAGGTTTTGTGGGCTGGTGGAGGCAACCCCAGAGTATATTCTATGTGCCTGCCCACGAAATGTGAATCGTAAACTGATACACCTTGGAGAACTATTGTCTTCTCCATCTAAAATTTGGAATATGGCATCGTCTAAAGTGCTTCGATTTTTGAATAGCCTAAAGCAGGGATCACACGATTTGTGCATTTGTATATATTTGTACATTTTCACAGTTACAGAGCGGCGTTGTTTGGAAAGTTGTTATTGAACTGAACACATTCTCGACAAAAATGTCTAGACAACGTCACTCTGTGGCTGCAAAATGTGCAAGTGAACAAATAGTGTGATCTCTACTTAAGGTTGGAGTGTGTACAATTAGGGTTCAGCACAATAGATCTTCTTAGGTCGCATAAGCCTGCATAAAAAATGAACTGTTAACGCAGTTAATTTTTATGTATTGTATTAGCTGTGTTTTATTTTTACTAAATGTTAAGTTACCTACGTTTTTAATAACGTTTGGTAGGTTTTGGTTGATCTTGGAAAAAAATGTGTCTGTGGCAACACTGTTTACAATGTTGCGGAAGCGTGTGTGTGGATGTGGGCAACATCTGCCGGCGTCGTTCGGTGGTGCAGCGCACGAGCCGAAGTCCGGTGTAGCCTTCGAGGAAGCGCTCATTTGGCCAGCCAGAATTGGCTCAGACCTGACATTCCTCGGTCCAAAACCACTTTTAGCGTACCCACTTTCGGCCACCGAAGCAACCATCAGAAACTGGGTGAATACTTCGCTCAGCAATGACTGGGAGGCCTCTAGAGTCTAGGGGATGCCGGTGGGCAAAACTCATGTTACCTTCAATCTCAGAAGGTCTATCTAGTTTTTTGCTCTCACTGAGCAGACGACACTGCAGACAACGTGTTGGACTGCTGACTGGTCACTTCACGTGGTACAAACACCTGACTGTGATACGCGTAAGTGACAAGTCTATTTGCCCATCCTGCCTTGAAGAGGATTATGGTCTGATTATGGCAACTTAACGTAACTTACGGATCTCACTTAAAAATTCTGTTAAATGGAAGTTAACAAGGGTGCCAACACACTTACTAATATGAGTGTGCTAACGCCGCACTTCGCCAAAAACGCGCATACCCAGTGCAGGTAATTGACCTGCACGTAAGCGATACCAATTGGTTTTATGCAACCAAAATGCAAATCGTGGGAAGCGCAGCGTCAGCAACTAATCAATTAATTCGGGCCGTTTAGATACTTAGCGATAGCTTTAAGTAATATTTTGTATTCATTATTATTTGGGAGCTCAATGGTAAATATACTCTTGCATTGCTAATCTTCTATTTCATTTCTATCCTTAGGGAAACCCAACTTTAATTTTTTCGGGCATGCATCCGCGTGTTCGTTAAGTTGGATGTTGCTTATAATTGAACAGCCGAAACTTAACGTAACTTAATGCCACGTCGAAATCTGTTTCATTTTGATTCTCTTAGTTCTACGTTCCATTAAGTTAAGTTATGTTGCCATAATCAGGCT
The DNA here is from genome assembly GCF_013731165.1 of Rhagoletis pomonella. NCBI lineage: Eukaryota > Metazoa > Arthropoda > Insecta > Diptera > Tephritidae > Rhagoletis > Rhagoletis pomonella. The sequence continues at coordinate 2,920,102 of NW_023458569.1, read as the reverse complement.
TTGAGACGGTGGAACACTTTTGTGCTTCTTGCTTGCTTGGTTGTCTTTTGGTCGGTCGTTTTTCTCTTGTCAGTTTCTGAATTAAAAGTTTGGCGTAAAAAGGTTAGCCGTTTTGTTGTTTTAAGTTTTGTGTTTTACAAATGTGAGTGATAAATGCTTTTCGCCTCACTTCAAAACTCGGAGCCATAAAAATAAAAATGATGCCATCAACACAAATAAAATATTTTACAAATACTCCACGTACAAAGTCATAAGTGAGCCGAACATTTGATGAGTTTATGGTGAAGATAATGTAAATAACACTAGGGCTCGAAGTGTTCTAAAAAATATAACTCCTCAGAGTGAGAGAGTATTTTGGTGGATTTACGAGCTCTATCAAGGCATATTTAATTAGGTAGAAGTGACAACTAGCGCGAACTCTCTTGTAGCTAGTTATAATGTCAGAAAAACGTAAACAAATGAATTAACCCTATGAGGTGCGCGTGCTATGTTTGCTACAAATTAGCATCAATTGAAACTCATCATGGTGAAATTATACCAGGTATAGTAATAAGAGCGAGATGAAAGATTTGACCCTATCTCATTTGAAAATTTGCCTTTAAAAATTTTTATAAGAAATCCGCATCTCAGGAAAATAAAGCGAGGAAGCTGTTTTATGACTTCATCTGCTTATAATTTCAACATGGAAATGCATCAGCTTAAATACATACTACATATGTATGTACGTATACTAATTTTAAGGATTACTTCAATATTACTTTCAAAGAATTTTAGCTGCATTCGCATCTTATATGCACATATACATATGGTCAGAAAAGAATACCTCATAAGGGAAACCACGTTATTAAATGAACTAAATGTTTTATGAAACTGGTGGAACATTTTTATACCCGAGCGCACTTGTGCACAAGGGTACATTAATTTTGTTCACATAACGGTTGTTTGTAACAGCCAAAACGAATCGAGATAGATATAGACAAATGTATACATAAGTGCTCAAACTGAATAGAGAAATCGATTAAGCCATGTCTGTCTGTCCGTCCGCCCGTGTACACGATAACTCGAGGAAAAATTGAGATATCTCAACAAAATTTGGTATGTAGGTTCCTGTTAATCCAAGGTAGGTTGGTATTGAAAATGGGCGAAATCGGACTGTAACCACGCCCACTTCCCATATAACGGTAATTTCCAGAAATACGAAAATTGCGATATTTTAGTAACTACTGAACATAATTAACTCAAAATTGATATTTACAATAATTTTCAGACGAAAAATAAGAAAATTATAAATTTTTTTTTGGCACAGTTGTTGGTTGGCCTTGATAACTACTAAATACTAAATGGCCGAAAATTTTAAAAATCGGAGAATAACCACGCCAACATCCCATATAATTTAATTAATTTCCAGAAATACGAAAACTGCGATATTATAGTAACTACTGAATATAATTCACTCAAAATTGATATTTACTATAATTTTCAAACGAAAAATAAGAATATTGTAAACTTTTCGAAAATGGGCGTAGCCACGCCCACTTATGGTTACATGTGTATATCTTGGTAGCCGCTGCACCAATTTCTTCCAAACTTCGCACGGTTGTTGGCCTTGGTACAACATACTAAATGGCCGAAAATTTAACAACTTGGACAATAACTACGCCCACATCCCATATAACGGTAATTTAGAGAAATACAAAATCTTCAATAAATCAGTAAATATTAAAGCTAACTTATTCAAAATTGATGCTCGCAACAATTCTCTACCAAGAAATACGTTTATGGTTAAATTTTGGAAAATGGGCGTGGCACCGCCCACTTATGACCACATGTATGTATATCGGTAACCGTTCTATCAGTTTGTACCAAACTCGTTATTTTTGTTGTGCTTGCCACATAAAAGCAAAACGTTGAAAATTATTGAAATCGGACTAATATTACGGCCGATTTTCATATAACGGTAAATTTCAGAACTGCTTGAAACTTCTATATTTCGAAATTTAAGGACGCTAATTTACTCAAAATTGATAAACCCAGGCTTACCATCTAGTGGTAGGTTTCGGAAAGGTGAAAAAAACATAAATTTAATACTTGCGCCGGGTATTTAATGTTCGGCTTCACCCGAACTTAGACTTTCTTACTTGTTTTGTTTCCATTTGCCCGATGTTTTTGTGCGTATAGTTACTGATTTAAATATTTATTTCTAAAAAACATCCGCACTTAAAAAAAAGACGATCTAATGTTTTCTTCTACATACCTATGTATATTAGTGTAAATCTAGGTCCTGACGTAGTTCTGTGTGCATAATATTGTAAGAAACTACTCTTACTCAGTTCTGAAATTTCGTGTGCTTCAGGCAACCAAGTCTTCTAACTTCGCAACTGGGCGCCTTAAAGTATCGCACCACTTTCCACACAACGCAACGCTCGTAGTTCCTGCTCTTCTTTCATTTTTGTATATTTATGTACATATCTATAAATGCATGTGGTCGAAAAACAAAAAAAATCAAACAATTCAAAACTATCTCAATTCATAATTGAGTTTTTAATGAAAATTAGAAAATGCCAACTTGGAAATGGTTAAAAGTTATTTATCATTTGACATTATAGTCGGTGTTGAAAATAGAGAAATGTCAAAATCACTTCTACCTTGTTTAATATGCCTTGAGGTCTATTTTTTTAAACCTGCAAGTTTGTAATCACATTATTTTAATAAATCAGGGACCGTAACCGTTATGATTTTTATAATAAAAATCATTAATTAATCGTTATTTTGTGTTTTTATTTTTTCGATAATTTTTAATCGTTATTGTGTGACCTTTATTTTTTGATCATCCTTAATCGTTGTTTTATGGTTTTTTATTTTTTCGATCACCTTTAATCGTTATATTATGATTTTTATTTTTGCGATCAAAAATAAGTTATTCTTAGTTTTTGTATAAGGTGTAAATCGAATGTGCACAGATTTGACTTAAAAAAAAATTTACAAGTACCCTGTAGTCAAATGTACTAGTTGTAAATTACCTCACAACTAATATGAACCGCATGCCCAACTAGTCTTCTATCTTTTTTCCATGCAATCAACTGGTATTTTTAATATGGCTATGTCCTACGAGATTGCAATTGCCAGATTTCGGTCAGAAATATACCAGTCTCATACTAGTTCAAAATTGACACAAAAATACCAATTATGGACCAAAACCACTACTTTGGGAGTCAAAAAATAAAATGAATTCATGAATATACAATAAAAAACTTTTGATTAAGTACACTTTAATATATTACAAATTTTTATTTAGCAGCCTTAGATTTGCAAATAATTAGTGTAAAATTTTTTTAGTATTAATTAAAGCAAACATAAATACATAAATATTCCAAACTTTCGAACATAAATTTAAGTGAAATTTTCATTAAATGTTATTAAAAGTAAAAGGTTTCAGGTACAATAAATACTATATTTTTATATTTTTTAATTAGAAGCATTTTAGTTACCAATAAAATGAATACTTTAGTTCGTTTTTGAGTGAACTAAAATAAAAAAAAAGTTTTCATTAAAATAAATTAAATTCATTAACTTTGGACATTTCAGTTTAGTCTTTTTTTAAATATTCATGAAAGTAATAATTAATGTTTAAAATTTGAGATTTGGATAAGAATAAACTATTCAAGCAGTTATTAAATATTCTTATTTTTTTTCTATAGTTATTAATCAACAAATAATAGAAATTAATCAAATAATTATATTTACCGTGTAATTAAAAAAAGTCAAGAATGATTGAAAATGATCAAAAAATAACAAAACAATGACGTAATTAAAATTAATGAATTAATTGACGTTTTTTAAGTAATTAATTATTAATCAGGTGGTAGTATCGGTATTTAATCATTAAACGGTTATCCAAAAAACATTTTTAATTAATAGTCATTATGAATATTAATCATTATTTAACAAGTGTGGTATATATTTCCGAGTAAGTACTCGCTTTAACGGTTTACAATATACCCAAATAAAAGTTATAATATTTTGTGCACTCTATTGTATTAAACTGTCGAAGTCAAATAAAACAGGGCATGAATAAATCGTTTTGTACTTGGTACAAGTCTGGTCATTTTCGAACTAGTTCGTTTTCAGTCAGGAAATTCTAGTTGTAAAGTAGTATTTTTCCTGACTAGTTTGGGATTTCACTGCAGGGTACGTTCATATATATGATAAATGAGTTTTTTAATTTTATACCAAATGGCCAAAAAAAGTGTACTAAATAAGCCGAGAAAGTACCAACATTTAAAAGACCATACATACATAGTTACATATACATATGTTTTTAGATTTTCTGTATAAAATTCATGATATAAAACATGGCGTGTGATAAAGGACACCAAAATGGCAAGGTAATCAACAAAAAAAGCATAAAAGTTATATTATTATCTAAGTGCTAGTAATACAAAAATCAAAAAAAAAAATCATTGCATTTAACGGAATGGAAGTTTTACAAAGATATTTCCTTTTATAGAAATAAACAAGTTAATAGCAGTGCTCTCGTACCTAAAATCTTGCAAAGGGGGGGGAAGTCGAAAGCCCAAAATGACACTGAAATCTACCACTTTCTGCTGGAAAAATTTTACCTGCGAAACCTACAAGTAAAAAAGTCTGTTGACCACAAACATGTGTTCGTGAATAAACAAAAGAAAGGAAGAAAAGTTCAGTTTAGTTAGTTTACTATTAATCTCTAATTTTCTAATTTCCGTGCGTCAACTATGGCTGCTGTATGAAATTTTTAAATTGTACTATATTTTTGCCAGAAATATACCAAAATAGATAATAATGCTGAAAGGTTCTGAACGAATTTGTCAGTTGATCATTAAAACGAGAATGGGATAACTTTAAAGGCACATTTGTAGCTATATCTACTTAATTTTTGTGAAACAAGGAAGGGTGCTTGGAGGAGACTCTTTTATTTTTGAACGCGTCATAATGTGGTATCAAAAAGACTTATTCATTCCGAGATAATTCATTTATATGTTAAAAACATTTTTCCTATACAAAAATTTCAAATTGGGGACAATGCACCAAGCGGATAATAATTTACTAAATTTATCAGCTGTTTCGAAGATTGCAAGTTTTTGCAAATTTTGCAAACTGCTCAGAATTTTTGCTGCTGGATGTTCTTATGTGAAGAATACAAAAATACTCCTACCAAATTTACCTATCAGAAAGTCAGAATGGCGTAAGTTGCACGTTTTTACTGGTTTTGCATTCAATAACTTCCTTCAATTTTATCCGCTATGATTATTTTATTCTCTGGCTGCTAGTACTTACTGGAAAATTTTATGAATAGACCGATTATGACAGCAACTTTTTTTTGATTTAAGTAAGAGTTTCGTTTTTAATAAACACCACGTATTTACTTAAATATGGTAGAAAAATATGACTATATTTTTATGCACAAAAATTCAAAACTCCAAGGAAATAGAGTGTGGTTTTTCGACATAATTGAGCTGCAGTACTGTGTCTTGACAAAAATGTATCAAAAATGTCAATGTAGTACCAATGTACTTTTGGCTTCCAAAGTGTACCAAAAAAGTACAATTGTACCATCAATTTCATCACTGGTACATACTAGGGGAATTCGCTCTTATGTGTATTCGTTGTATGTTGTGTAATCGTAACTGCATGAGCGTGTGATTTGTTGTTGCTAGCGGTACATCAAATATACATGCAACAACAACCACACGCTCGTCCAGTTACACTTACGCAGGATACAGCGAATACACTGAAGCGCGAATACCACTACTATGTACACACATACTATCCCTGCAGGAAAACCGCGGACTGGTGCATACAATTTCTAGTTCCGTACAAGATCTTTATCGCCAAAAACGAACTAGTCCGATAGGAACTAGATCCCCACCAGTTCAAAATCAGCGAAATGTGGGACTCTTAAAAAAACTATTTTATTTCTCTTTTTTCATTAGAAATCTATATCTAAATTGACGAATTTAGAACTGGTTCGAAATTATAGAAAAAGGGACGCAGAACGAACTAGATCTTATCTGTCGAAATTAAAACTAATTCGAAACTATCGAAAAAGGGATGCAGCGGGGGGCTTGTTTACTTTACATAGATATGTGTTTGGCGGCTTTTTCGTTCAAATGGACTTTCATTCTGCACTTCGTAGATGGTATTTCATAGTTTGGTAATACAAAACAAAACTTTGTGTTAACATATTAACATCTTGGGGCCATCTGGAATCTAAGAAATAACAGCGAGCACCTCTGCAAACTCAGCTACAGCTAAAGGTATGTAAACGTATATTTCTTACAATCATTCAAACAAATATAATTTCAAATTGAAAACACATTTCTTCCAAAATAACTTAAAATCGCATACACGGAAGAACCAAAAAGATTGAAAAATCATGATACTTTTTTCTTTCGTCTGTCGATTTTAGAATTGGTTCGGAACTATAGAATTTAGGACTAGTTCGGAACTATCGAAAAAGGGATGCAGTGGGGGGCAATTGACACTTCCTAGGACATCGCTGTGTTAAATTCGCTATTTGCTTGCATGCAAAAGAGATTTAACGCGAACCAGTACTGGGTCTAAATGTACTAGAAGCGCAACAGTTCAGAACTAGAGATTTTCCCCACAGGGTATGTCCACACATACGTACATGATATGAATTGATGGGCATACTTGAGTACTTTTGTATTTGATGACGTTTTCTTTTCTCGAAAAAAAATTTCACCTTCTTATGTGGCAACATTATCAGAGTGCAAAATTTTAAAGAAAGAGCACGCAATATTTGTTTACAGGGACGATGTCACAATGCATCTTTTTCGCATTGGGACGATCGGCGCCATACGAATGCGTTACGTTAGTTATGAAATACAATATTCATGTGAAGATGCTGGGAAAAGAACACGAAAACTTGACAACCCTGACACAGGGCAGAAATAATGCAACATTATTTCGAGAAAAGAAAACGCTATAAGATACCAGTTTGGGTACTAACCTGCAGTGAAACCCCAAACTAGTCAGGAGAAATACTAGTTTACAACTAGAATTTCCTGACAGAAACCGAACTAGTTCGAAAATGTCCAGACTTGTACCAAGTACAAAACGATTTATGTATTCGTGTCCTGTTTTATTTGACTTCGACAGTTGAATACAATAGAGTACACAAAATATTATAACTTTTATTTGGCTTTATTGTAAACCGTTAAAGCGTGTACCATACTTGTTAAATAATGATTAATATTCATAATGATTATTAATTAAAGCGTGTTTTCAATGATTAACATATAATTACTTAAAAAAATTGAATTACATCATTAGTTTGTTATTTTTGATCATTTTCAATTATTTTCGAATTTTTTTAATTAAACGGTTACTATAATTATTTATTAATTATTGAATTATTTATTTATTTTATTCTTATCCAAATCTCAAATTTCAAACATTAATTATTACTTTTATAAATTTTTAATGAATTGCATTTATTTTAATGACAAGTTTTATTTTTATTTAGTTCACTCAAAAATGAACTAAAGTATGCATTTTATTTTTAACTAAAATGTTTTCTTTTGTTTTCTTTTTAATAGCATTTAATGAAAAATGCATTTGATATCATGTTCGAAAGTTTGAAATATTTATGTATTTTATTTTGCTTTTAATTAATACTCAAAAAATTTAACACTAATTATTAGCAAATCTAAGGCTGCTAAATGAAAATATGTAATATATTAAAGTGGTTTTGGTCCATAATTGGACTAGTATTTTTCTGTCTATTTTGAACTAGTATGAGCGATATTTCTGACCGAAATCTGACAATTGCCATCTCGTAGGACATCCCCATGTTAAAAATACCAGTTGATTGTATGGAAAAAAGAGAGTTGGCTAACTAGTTGGGCATGCGGTTCATACTAGTTGTGAGGTAGTTTACAACTAGTACATTTGACTACAGGGTACATACTCAAATACTTAATATTTGGAGATGTCTAAATATTCAAGTAAACAAAACCTAGGTATTGAGGACATGGGCGTAGCCATGTAGGGGCAGGGGGGTGCTCGAGCCCTGCTAACTTTAAAATTTTCCTTATATATCTGTGTTCGTATGGAAAAGTAGCTTATCCCGAAAGGCTGACTTTAATATACATAAATCGGCATTTGCAGTATACGATTGCGAATGACTCGATGGCGCTGAGCCGTTGAACAACTTTTAGCAAATAAACGTGCAAGAAATAGTTCCGATACTAGCAAGTCAATATTCTTATTAAGTCTCATCAAAAAATTCCGTGTCGTTCAAAGAATAAAAGGAATGCCGCATTATACTAAAGCCAACCTTTCGACATAAGCTACTTTTCCATACGAACACAGATATATATAAAATAGTACCCTGAAATGCCAGCTTAATAGGGTCGACCCCCCTAAATTTTATTCTAGCTACGCCGATGATTGAGGATTTGCTAAATACTCAAATAAAAAAAATTTAGTATTTAGGAGTTGGTAAATACTAAAGTAAAAAATACTTTGCCTTTTAAGAGCTGTTAGATGCTGAAATAAAGGCGTTAAATAATCTAGTCCAAAGTACTCGGGTACGCTAAAGTAAAGGCACTAAATACTCTAGTCTAATATACTCGGGTCCTTTGGAGATGCGAAATACTCTCACTAAAGTACTAAGGTATTTATTACATCGCTAAATACTTACAAACTAAATACTTTATGATTTAGGAAAAATTGAATCAGGACCATTTCGAGATTTTCGGGACTACTTCGCGATTTCCGGGGCTATTTCATGATTTTCGGGACTATTTCGAACTTGTCGTTATATTTATCGATCTTGATATCGATATATTTATAGATAAATTTAATGATTTTGCATTCGTTGTTGTTGTTGTTGTTGTTGTAGCGGCACTACTAAGCCCCGCCATTTTCGGGTCTACGTTCAATCATTGTCGTCGAGCTCAACTAACGGGAGGCCCAGGAAACGAGCTGTTTCGATGGGTTCGGACCAGAGGGAGAGGGGTGTTAGTTGAGTCGGATTGAGCTGGCATGTAAAGAGGTGGTTGGTGTCGTGGGGGGACTCTCCACATGCCGGGCACTCATTGGGGATACTGGGGTCGAGTCTGGACAGGTAGCTGTTAAGGCGGCTACAGTATCCAGACCGTAATTGAGCCAGGGTAACGCGTGTCTCTCGTGGCAGTTGAAGCTCCGTCTCTTCTACAAGTGGTGATTGGGCTCGTATTACGGCATTCATAGGTCGAGAGTCGAGGTAAGTGGTAACTGACTCTCCATGAATGTCGTTTATGGCTCGTCTGTATGTCGTCGGGTCCAATGGTTGGTCTATGTACTGTTGGACTGCGTCGTTGTACGCGAATAGGTGCCCCCTGACGTGCCTGGGCGGAGGCTCCTCCTGAAGCAACGGTCTGTTAGGGTGTTCACTTCTGTGACACCCCACCAGAAATTGCTTACAGAGCATTTTGTTGTGTTCCCTGACGGGGAGCACTTGGGCCTCGCTGTGCAGGTGGTGCTCAGGCGTCATCAGAAGGCACCCAGTCGCTGTCCGGAGTGCGGCGTTCTGACAAGTCTGTAGCTTCGTCCACTGCGTCCAACTAGTCCCCGGCGTCCAAACTGGCGCAGCATAGTTTAGAACCGGCCGGCCAATTGCCTTGTATGTTGCCAGCAACGTTTCTTTGTCTTTGCCCCAAGTGCTGCCGGCGAGCGACTTGAGGACGTGGTTGCGGCTCTGTACTTTATTGACAATTGCGGTTGTGTGCGTGGAGAAGGAAAGCAGGCTATCGAAGGTGACTCCTAAGATTTTTGGGTTGTTTACAGTCGGTATTGGTGTGCCGTCGACGTGTATACCCAACTCTAGCCTGACCTCCTTCGTCCAGGTGGTGAAGAGGGTCGCCGTTGATTTCGTTGGGGAGAGTGTTAGGCTCCTTGCAGTGAAGAAGCGAGAAAGGATGGAGAGATAGTCGTTCACTTTTGAGCAGAGGTCATCAATTCCATTCCCGGACGCCAAAATCGAGCAATCGTCAGCGTATGAGATCAGGGAAACTCCCTCAGGTGGCTGAGGAAGTTTCGAGATGTAGAAGTTAAATAGTAAGGGGGAGAGAACACCACCTTGTGGAACCCCTTGTTTAATCCTTCTTGGTTTCGAGGTTTGATCTCGGAAGATTACTGACGACTGTCGACCACTCATATAATTCGCCGACCATCGCTTCAGTCCCTGTGGGAGTGAGGAGGCCTCGATGTCTTCTAGTAGCGTGGAATGACAGACGGTGTCAAACGCCTTTGACAAGTCCAGCGCTACTAGGACCGTTCTCTCACAGGGGCGGTTTGGATTAGGCCACGAGTTATTTGTGTGTTTATGGCGTTAAGTGCTGTTGTTGTGCTGTGCACTTTACCGAATCCGTGCTGGTGCTTAGCTGGGGTCAGGTGGCAAGTGAAGTATGGGAGTAGTAGGGCCTCAAGCGTCTTCGCGACCGGGGAAAGGAGCGTTATCGGGCGATAAGAGTCTCCTTTGTTGGCGGGCTTCCCCGGTTTCAGCAGTGGGACCACTCTTCCTGATTTCCACACATCAGGAATGATGAGAGTGGCCATGGACAGGTTGAGGACCTCCGTAAGGTAAGCTACTCCCTTAGGCCCTAAATGTTTTAGCATCAGCATGCAGATTCCGTCGGGTCCAATGGCTTTGGAGGCTTTCACCTTCCCGATGACCTCCTTCATTTCACAGCTGGTGAAAACAAGTGGTGCACTGTTTTTTGGCGGCTTGTGCAGCCTCCTGGTCACTCGGCGTTTGGCCTTGTCTACCGAAGGGTGCAGTGTGAATTGCCTACTAAAGTAGGCTGCGCATTTCTTCGGTTCCGACGAAGCGGGGTTGGGAGGTTTGCTGCTGCCCAGAGGAGCTTCTCGGAGCCGTGCAGGCTCTTCCGGTGTTGGGTGCGTTGCGCGAGCGTGTAGCCGTGGAGGCTGATTGTGCCGTTTGGCTTGAGCAGCAGGGAGCCACATAGCTTGTGGTCCACTCCCGGTGAGACCTAAGACCAGAGCAGGTTCTTAGGTGACTCCATCCGTTGCATGAGTTGCACCTAACCGAAGTGGAGTTTGGATGGAGTCGATTCTGGCAAACACAGCAGAAATACGTTTCACGCTCCATGGACGAACAATGATTGAGGGGTATCGCCGATCTAAGCGGGGTTAGGTCGCCGAAACAACAGCCCTTGGTCGGGTAAAAACCGAGTCATTCCGGTACGTAGAGCCGGCTGCCTTGGGAATGATTTTGCATTCGTTATTTTTATCGATTAAAACGATATGATTAACGATATAATAATCCATATTGTTACCGATATATTTATCGATATAATAATCGATGTTTTTATCAATAGGAAGAAGAAGATTTTTCGAAAAAAAACGATATTTTTATTGATACATTTATCAATATTGTTATCGATGTTCTAATCGATTTTAATGAACGATATTTTTATTGATATACACATTTATCGATATATTTGGCCTCGAAAAAACCTAAATAGTCTCTAGAATCTCTGGAAACTTCGAAGTAGTCTCGAAAATCCCGAAATAGTCCCTAAAATATGGAAAATCCTGAAATAGTCTCAAAAATGCCGAAGTAGCCCCGAAAATACCGAAATATTTTTGTACGCGGTAGTTAGTGAAGCCAATGTTTCAATGTTCTTTTGTACGCGGTGTTGCGTTAGGCGAAACTAACTAAATACTTTAAGACTAATGGCCTTATTCATAAAAAGTAAAGTAGCTTTATAAAAGGTTTCTAAATTGAAAAATATATGAAAACGTCAATTTATAAAGCTCTTTAAACCTACTTAATTTTTTATAAATAAATGTGAAAATATGTAAATATTTACTTGCCTACTCGGTATTTAGTAACATCCAAAATACTTAAGTAAATAGTACTTTGGTACATGTTTGCTACAACATAAATACTTAAATACTTAGCACTTAATTTTTAGTAAATAAAATTTAACCCATCATTGGCATCAATAATGCAATCACCTGCAATGAATCAAATAATTTTTGTTTTAATTTTCTTGCTGAACTTTTTTTTGTGTTTCTTGAGGTTATCTTAGGTCTACGTTTCTTGCTTTAATTGTTTTATGTACAAGTTTTTTTGGTTTTCTATCAGACAAGATTAACCCTGAGGGCCAAATTCACAGTGCGTAGTTAACTCAGAATCAGCAGTTAACTACAGACTTTCAGTATTGTGAATTTGGCCCTGAAAAATAAAAATCATAAAATAATGATTAAAAATTATCGAAAAAAATTATAATCAAAGAGTAACGATAATTTTAAATCGAAAAAATAAAAATCATAAAATACTAATTAAAAATGATCGAAAAAATAAAAATCATAAAATAACGATTACAAATTATTGAAAAAAAACTAAAATTAAAGAATAACGATTATGTGTGATCGAAAAAATAAAAATCATAAAATAACGATTATGTAATGATTTTAAAATAAACCTCCTTCATGATAACGATTATTTTTGGTCCCTGTAATAAATAGAAATAAAAAATAATAGAAAGAAAATATTTTAGTTTTATTTTGGCCACTCCGAGTTAAGTTTTTAAATTGACCCGCGATGCAAATTTACACAGTTAGATCTACAGCGTGGCGACGAATAACTGTTACCCAGGTTTTTTTGAGAAATAGAAGAGTCCTTTATAGATTTTGCGAAAAAAGTATGTTATTGATAATTTTCCACAGATTTTACTTTAGTTGTATTAATTAGTTTTTAAATTTTAATCCTTATCTACATTTCCCACAAATGAACTTTTCTCTCAAAGTTTACACTGCTGGCAAATGTAAATAAGGATTAAAATTAGTTTTTAAATTTTAATCCTTATTTACATTTGCCAGCAGTGTAAACTTTGAGAGAAAAGTTCATTTGTGGGAAATGTAGATAAGGATTAAAATTTAAAAACTAACTAATACAACTAAAGTAAAATCTGTGGAAAATTAACAATAAAATACTTTTTTCGCAAAATTTATAAAGGACCCTTTTATTTCTCAAAAAAAACTGGGTAACAGTTATTCGTCGCCACGCTGTAATATTCACATTTAATTTTTTTACGAGCCTTGGGAATATTAAGAAATGTATCAGCAGGGGGTCCACCGTCACCAGTAAATTTTTGAAAGGGGTATACGAGAAAAAAAATCCATAATCTTCCCGAGGAAACCGCACTCAGAAAAAAGCAGAAAACAGTATCCTTATTTTAGAGCAGGGTTCGGAAATTCTCATTTATGATTATTCGTTTATCATGATCGATAATATTCCAAATCTATTTTAGCATTCTTTTATCGCGAGTGAGAAATGCAAATAAATTTATCATCTCTCACATTCGGAATGCGATGGACAAACAAATTTCCGCTCTTTTCATTCCCGATCGAAAAAAGCAAAGAAATTTCCTCTCACTCGAGTATGAGAAGTCCAAGCGTTGCCGATGTCGGCCTCTCATGAATGAGAAAAACGATGCAAGTAATCAATTCGCGATCACTCACGAAAAATTTTCAACGACGTTGTACGGGAGATATTTTTCGCGTTTGCTTTGGTTATGCATTTTGTTATGCATACAGCATACATACATATACATATGTTCATATGTATATGTAAGTAATGCAAGAAAATGCTTTTCGTTGGAAGAAATGTAGGAATAAGCACAAATGCGTTTATTTATTATATGTATCTAATAAATGGAACTTAGTGGGGATAAGATTAACTAATGAGAAAAGTGTGCGTCTAGTTAAGACTGAGAGTAACGAAAAGCAGAAAAAACAGTATAATTTTTTTATCTATTTTAAATGTTTTGATTCGCCATTATAAGGATATTAATAAGAAACCAAAAATATACACACGTTAATAGAATAAGAATATGTAAGTATGTATGTATTACTTAGAAGAAAACTCAATAAAAGAAAGGTCTGCATTTCATATCCATGCACACATACGTAGTATATACATATGTGTCTATATACATATAATGTATATAAGATACATAGTCGAGGAATCAGAGATTTCGCATATTTCCAACCCTGGTAACTTCCCAAGAATACCTGCATGAAGCTTCTTTGCGAAGAAGACGTCGTTAGATAGTCGAATTTGCCGCTCCCTCGTGGCTGCTGTTTCCTGGATCTCCATATTTAGATGAGTACATCCCAGGAGCGACTCTAGAGCACGTTCTTATGGTTCCAGTGACGGATAGATATGCCGATCTTTGCAATTTCTTAAGGTGAAGTATGGCAGTTTTTTGCATTGTCTTCTGCTACAACGCTATGGATGCATAGGACACAATCGGACGGACGATCATACGGTAGAGCCACTCAATCAGTCTTGAGCTCAGGCCCCATTTCCTTTCAAAAAGTCTCCTGCACGCCCACATGGTCCGTGGATATATGCTGAGGCCCTCATTGGCACACCAGTTTGAGACCACGCGAAGAGCTGCGTCAGAGACAGTACTACCGAATTTTCCCCTAAATATAATTGCAAGATCATCTGCGTATCCGATAACACCGTAACCACACTCATGTAGTCTGATTAGGAGGTCATCCACAACAAGTGAACAAAGCAAGGGAGAAAGGACCCCTCCCGGTGGGCAGCCTCTCATGGCTTTAATATTCCCTTGAGTATTGCTAAAGGACGATGAAATTTCACGCTTACGAAGCATAGCGTCGATCCAACCAACAGTAGTAGGGTCTAAGCCTCTTTGGGCCAGTGCCCTTGAGATAGATCCATAGGCAGTATTATCGAAAGCCCCCTCGATCCTACTAACCAGATACTGTAGGGCCGAATCCGTTGATTTCCTTTTAACATACGCGAATTGTGTGTGATGTAAGGGAGGAGAAGTGTTAAGTCTCTCCCTAATATGGAGGTCTAAGAGTCTCTCTAAAGTTTTGAGAGTGAAGGAAGTTAGCCTAATAGGTCTGTATGATTTAGCTAAGTCAAGGGGCCTGTTTCCCGATTTCGGAATAAATAAAACTAACACCTTCCTCCAAGCGTACGGTATGTATTCCAAAGCAATAATTAGCCCTAAATATACAGATCAGGGGATCAATTATATCCTCAATACTTCTCTGCAGTAGTGCTGGGAAGATCCTATCACCACCCGCTGCTTTGAAAGGTTCAAAAGACTTTACCGCCCACCATACCTTGTCCCTGTCAAAGATGGAGCCAGATCTGCTTTGACTTCTCACTCTAGGGAACCTGTGTTCCGAGGAGGCAGGGATCATCAGATCATGCTCCATCAAGGAGCCTGGAAAATGCACTTGAAGTAGGTGATTTAGAGTCTCCCTGTTATTATTTGTAAAGGTGCCATCTTGCCTCCTTAGGAGGCCTATCCCATTGGAAGACTCCTTTGATAAAATTTTATGCAGACGCGAGGCTTCAGGCAACGTTTCTATTGTTTCCCAATGTCGCCTCCATGAATCCCCATTCGAGCGCCTAATAATCTTGTTATAGGCAGTGAGACAGGCCTTATACTCGTCCCACTGAGGTGTCCGTTTAGCACTGTTGAAAAGCTTCCTGACAGTTTTGCGCTTGGCACCAATAAAAGCTGGCTACTAATAAAAGCTGGTATTTAAAAAAAATTGTTTTTAAATTTCTTGTTTTGAATCTCGTAAACTTTTTGTAATGGATTTTGCTAAAATTTTAAAATCAAAACTTATGGAGGCAAACTCTACGGGTCTAGGATACATGATTTTCTACGTTTTAGTCTATTTATAGAAACGTGGTATATTAAACAGTTTTTCTATTTGATTTTTTTTTATACCCGAGCGCACTTGTGCACAAGGGTATATTAATTTTGTTCACATAACGGTTGTTTGCAACAGCCAAAACCAATCGAGATAGATATAGACAAATGTATACATAAATGCTCAGAATGAATAGAGAAATCGATTAAGCCATGTCTGTCTGTCCGTCTGTCCGTCCGCCCGTGTACACGATAACTCGAGCAAAAATTGAGATATCTCAACAAAATTTGGTACGTAGGTTTCTGTTAATGCAAGGTATTGAAAATGGGCGAAATCGGACTGTAACCACGCCCACTTCCCATATAACGGTAATTTCCAGAAATACGAAAACTGCGATATTTTAGTAACTACTGAACATAATTAACTCAAAATTGATATTTACAATAATTTTCAGACGAAAAATAAGAATATTATGAATTTTTTTTTTGCACAGTTGTTGGGCCTTGATACAGCATACTAAATGGCCGAAAATTTAAAAAATCGGAGAATAACCACGCCAACATCCCATATAACGGTAATTTTCGGAAATACGAAAACTGCGATATTTGATAATTGATATTTACAACAATTTTCAGACGAAAAATAAGAATACTATGAATGTTTGGAAAATGGGCGTAGCCACGCCCACTTATGGTTACATGTGTATATCTTGGTAACCGCTGCACCAATTTCTTCCAAACTTGGCACAGTTGTTGGCCTTGGTACAGCATACTAAATGGCCGAAAATTTAAAAACTCGGACAGTAACCACGCCCACATCCCATATAACGGTAATTTAGAGAAATACAAAACCTTCGATAAGACCTTGTCCCCATTGAGAGATTTATCCATTAGATTTAATAAATCCAGTTGCTAAATCGCAACCGTCTCCATTACCACAACGAGATATGTTTGGCGTTCACATTTTTAAATATTTGACGTTTGCTTATGTATGATTTTATAAATACAGTTGCGGACATTGATATACAGACAGATAAAAGGAAGGTACCAAGCGGAATTTCATTATATGAATTCTGAATATTATTGGGTTTTAATCCGTGGTAAATATGTATGTATAATATATAGTTTGGAAAGTGTAAAGAATGGTACCATATTCCGAATCATTTTCCCGAATTTAAGAAAAATTATCAAAACGGTAAAAAACATTTGCGGAAAGAAAAATTTGTGTAGAACTCTCTTATTCATAGGAGGGAACCGAAAATCCAATCGTGGGCCTTTGGCATATCATGAATACGAACTGAGGATGTTCGGTGCAATGTTATCGAAGCAGACCCATTACCGAAATTTATAAATTTTTTGTCGCAGCGCGTAAATGACTTACGGAAAGCGGAGAAGACTCTGCATGATATTAATATAAAACATTTCTTCAAAATTTTTAGTTTTTAATATAATATTTTCTTAATTTATTACAACCAAAGTTATGTAAATATGTATTAGTAATTTTCCTCCCAAACTAACAAAAATATAAAAATCGCTAAAAATACGAAAATTCATGTTTTTATGATAGGCTAGATTTCAATGTCCTCAACTGTATATTGAAAACACAAATGTCATTTGACTTATGGCATGTGAATTTGTGGTTGCCACATCCAACAAATTGTACTTATTGATCAATATTATTGAAGATTTGACGAAGATTTAACTTAAATCTACTGCCTTTCGAGATTTAATTTTATATGGTAAATCTCAAAAGATTTAACGTCAAATCTCGTCAGAGGGCTAAATCTTCATTAAATCTCACAATGGAGACATAGTATAAATCAGTAAATATTAAAGCTAACTTATTCAAAATTGATGCTCGCAACAATTCTTTACCAAGAAATACGTTTAAGGTTAAATTTTGGTAAATGGGCGTGGCACCGCCCACTTATGACCACATATATGTATATCGGTAACCGTTCTATCAATTTGTACCAAACTCGGTATTTTTGTTGTGCTTGCCACATAAAATTACGGCCGCTTTCCATATAACGGTAAATTTCATAAATGCTTGAAACTGCAATATTTCGAAATTTAAGGACGCTAATTTACTCAAAATTGATACACTTCGGCTTACCCTCTAGCGGTAGGTTTCGGAAAGGTGAAAAAACATAAGGGGAATGCGCTCTTATGTGTATTCGTTGTATGTTGTGTAATCGTAACTGCATGAGCGTGTGATTTGTTGTTGCTACACACTTACGCAGGCTACAGCGAATACACTGAAGCGCGAATACCACTATATATTTAATACTTGCGCCGGGTATTTAATGTTCGGCTCCACCCGAACTTAGACTTTCTTACTTGTTTATACTGCACTGAGTACGAAAGTGGAAATTGGTCTTCTAAGTCTAGAATAAACTATTTGTAATAATTTGGCCCGACGCCCTAGGTCCGGGCCTTCTGAGCTTTAGGAAAAACCCGGCACTGGATTCTTCTGAGTAAAACTGCTATGCTAACTTTCGTTGAGACATGTTCGGCTGGACAAAAGTTGTAATTTTTCCCTAATAATTTTTGACATTGGCCTTGCAACACATAGTAGAGCTAGGTCACTATAGATAACTTTATCAAAATATTTTCTTAATTTTCGCCAGATTTAGGTACTGATGTATGTCCCCTCTCCGTCAGTGTATACGTTCCTGTCTTGTGTTCAAGAAAACAGTATTTTTTGTGAAAATACCTTATCCGGGGCTACTGCAATGTACATACGTACTATTTGCATTTTAGTTTGTTGTCGACATCATATATCTGCATAAGCAATAACCGCCTAAGTCGACCTAAGAAATAATTGAGTTATTCTGCAACTACTATTCCATGTACATATATGTGAAATCCCCATCTCGCCAGCTAGGCTATTTAAAAAGTTATTGACGTACATATTTTGGTTTCCCCATAAGGTTAACAATACAATCCAAAAGTTTAAAACGTTTTTTCTCGAATTCAGGCTTTCCGACTTAGGCGGTTATTGCTTATGACCACAGATATATACTTTTACATTTCCTTTACAGAAGTATGCGTGTAAGTAGCAGAAGCAAGCACTAACAAACGCTTAAATGTTTGAAAGGCAACTGAAATTGAAATGTACACAGACACGTAAGAGGCAGGGATGGGGAAGAAAATAAATTACAGTATATTTTGCTTAGCTGCCCATCCTTCTTTGCACGAAAAACTTGTGCACTTAACCGAAAACGGCACTTAAGCGAATTTTCTTTACTACTTCAATGAGGAAGGTATACGAATCCCTATGAAACCAAATAATGGAAATTACTGCAAGGGAAATTTTTACCGAATGGTATTTAATTATCTATATAACTACATTAATTGATAGCCATTTTCGTTGTTCTTCGAGATGAGCAAAATAAATAAAAGCTTGTAAAATTAGGTAATTGTAGGGCCAATGCAGGTAAACCTAATACTTTCTTTGATAGTTAATAATAGTTGCACAATTTTTAAGGCAGGTACCGCCAATGGGCAGGTATGTTGAATGCATCTATCGGAGGAGTTTCCTTATAAATGCTAAAAATAATGCAGCTAGTGCGCATTTTAGGGTAGGTATCTTAAGTGTCCACTTAAGCATAAAGGCAGCAAAGCAAAATATACTGTATTTGCATTTTCGACCGAAAGTTATTCCAAGCAACTTACCACTTAGCATATTTGTAGAAGGGGCAGGAATCGTTTGATGGCACTTCGTCTAAAATTGGTTACTTTTTTGGGCTAATAGTGCAAAGCAGAAAAGCAGTAGCATTTCAGAAGAAGAATTCCAGTGATTCGCGTTAAAAGTGTTTACACTTTACTAAAGAAATGTTTCTAAGGCAAGCAGCAGCTGCGAAACGGAAACGACATAACAACCCTGCAGTGAAAAATTATCAATTGTTAAAACTAACCAACTTATAGTTAGCTTTTTGGCGAGATTTCGATTAATACCTCACTTTTAATTAGCTATGACAAAACCAACTTAAAGTGAATTGTAAAGTCGTGCAGGAGTCATGCAGACGCAATCGGGAGTTGGTTTTCTTTACAAGTTCCTATTAAATATCCTCATACAAAAATTACTTTCAATACACTTTTTTTCTGAACTTCGCAGATTCTTTTTCATATTCAGGACAAATAAAAGGAAGATCGAAATTTTATACTATCATTTTGAAGTTATGTCTGACGGTGTTCGAATATGGGGCCACCCAGAGCAGAATATGTAAACAAATATGAAATGTAATAAAATAAAGTAAATAAATAAGTAAGTAAAAAAGTAAATAACAAAAAAATATTTTGTTTTTCTTATAGATATTTTATGTCCAAAAGTAGTTAGTTACAAGTTAGTTGACATGTAATGCAGAGGTATCCAGGTCTGACTTTTTTGCGGCCATCGCCCCACAAAAGTAGTTAGCTTTTTTCGAACAAAATACACAGTTAATAGTTAGCACTAGTGTTCGCGTAAACAGACTAAAGTTAGGTATAAGCTAACGTCACTCCCTGCAGGGAATCCTCAAATACAATTCAGGCCACACTGGGGTAATTTATGTATTTCTTGGAGATTAACTCGAAAATTAAATTTCATGGTACAGTCAATGTTTTGGAACAAAACGAAGGTAGATAAAATTCTGCATCACCTGGCAAATACATTTTTATCATTGATTTTCAAAAGACCATAAAAGTTGTAAAATTTTTTCTTGCTGTGTACCTCTAAAAACGACTTTTTTAATAATTTCATGCTGCTTATTTTACAACCTGCTTGAAAAATGTAATTACATTCATAAGACAAAAGAAATATTACAATATGGGAATAAAACTAATAGGTTATAGAAAGCTCAGATATTAAAATTTTTTTGAAGGGATTTGCCACCTATTTGAAAAATTTAATTCAATAAAATTTATGAGATAAATGAAATATTACAAGACATCTGAGAATTCTCTGTTTCAGAAAAAATTTTCAATAGTGTTGGCCCCTATATAAAAATTTAAAACTAAACATTTTTCAATATTATTGTGGCTTATTAACATTTATTTATGAATAAGGAAATGAATTAGCAAGAAGAGTTTACGGGGTGTGCATAGCTCAGTGGTTAACGTTTCCGACTTTGCACATCGATGATGCGGGTTCGATCTCTGCTGAAGTCTAGAAAAAGAAGTCTGATGAGGAGATGTGGTGATCTCCGAAATAGCTGCTATAACTTCTACCGCTTAGACTTTGTTGCTTTTTCCATTTTTCATAATAAACAAAGCTCAATAACCAGGGACCGCAAATAACGATTATCCTTTGAAATTTCAACTCAAAAAATCACGCGGAAAGAGAAATGCTACGTGCATAAGGAGTAAACCAATATATTTCTTATTACTCGGAGTACCTTCAGCGGCAATGATTTTTATTTTTTAATTTTTACTTATAAAAATCAAGTTTAATCATTATATTTTGAGTTTTATTTTTACTCAGAAAGTAATCGTTATGTTTTGAGTTTTATTTTTTGCTTGGAAAATAACGGTTACGTTTTAAGTTTTATTTTTTGCTCAGAAAATAAAGCTTAATTTTTGCGTATGCGCATGCGCATGCGTGAATAGACAGGGGGCGGCTGCATTGAACCTTTAACGCCACTGTGGAGTGGGTAATGAAAATACAGATACCAGGACAGAAACAAAAAGAACCACATTTCTAAAGAAAAAGTGCAAAAAAGCGCATACGCAATAAAACTTAAAACGTAACGATTATTTTCCGAGCAAACAATAAAACTTAAAACGTAACGATTATTTTCCGAGCAAAAAATAAAACTTAAAAAGTAACCATTATTTTCCGAGCAAAAAATAAAACTTAAAACGTAACCATTATTTTTCGAGCGAAAAATTAAACTTAAAACGTAACCATTATTTTCCGAGCAAAAAATAAAACTTAAAACGTAACTATTATTTTCCGAGCAAAAAATAAAGCTCAGTTAATAATGATTAAAAAGTGATTTTTATAATAAAACTTATAACCGTTACGGTCCCTGTCAATAACAATATTACATATTAAAATTAAATTAAATATAACAATATTGGTGGTCGCTGTGATGCAACGGTTCGCAGTACGCGCTACCACTCCGCAGGGCTTAGGTCCCAGCCCGGTTCAACACAACACCCAAAAAAAAACCAAAATAGTTTTTTTTCTGGTAGCGATCACCACTCGCCAGGCAATGGCGAATTTGCGAGTGTATTTCTGCCATAAAAAAAAGCTTCTCATTAAAATACAATCGCCGTTTGGAGTCGGCGTAAAACTGTAGGCCCCTCCCCTTTGTATGACAACATCAAGGCGCAGCACCCCATGAATCGGAGGAGAAGCTCGGCCAAACACTAACATACGTAAGCGCCAATCTATTATTATTATTATAACAAGATGGGTACCAAACGAAAAGTGTTTGAGAAAGCTGTATTAGAAAATTTTTGGAAAGTTGCCACTTATCCAAGAGTTGAAGATTAAAAAAAATAGCGTGTAGAAAGAATTTACAACGTATTGTGAAACGAAAAGTTCAAAAACACTTTAATCTTCTTCTTCAAAAGGGTTCCCACTAATTTTATTAAAATTTATGCTTAGGGTTTTTAGGAATAGAGTTGAAATACAAATTACACAGGTCCACAAAAAAAATCGATGAATGGTTCTTTTAACCAAACCTAGTCTGTTGTATGTTTTTGAGGTCGCTGAACACGAATCTCAAGTCCGTTTTGCTCCATCACGTCTAGATTTTTTCCTAACCTCAAGAAACACCTCGGATTTTCTCTGTCACGTAAAATCCGAGATGTTTTTTGAGGTTAGAAAAAAATCCAGAAGTAATGGAGCAAACCGGACTTCAGATTCCTGTTCAGCGACCCCAAAGGCATATAACAGACTAGGTTTGGTCAAAAGAACCTTTCACCGATTTTTTACCTGTTTATGCAATGAAAAAATTAAAAAAAAAAAGTATTTACTCATGAAATTTGATGTGTAAACATCTGTGTAAGGCTTGGCAATGCATTCTGCAATTCAGTTACATACTAGGAATGTTAGCCCGGGATCCTGGCCTTTTTAAGGTCCTGAAAACCCCGGGATTCTTGGCAAGTAATCGCGGCATTTTCGGGATCTGTAATTTGAACTGATGGCAATAATAGAAACTCTTTTTCTTGACCAGTATTGGCTATATTTCTTTTTTTATTTAATAATTAATATTTTTTTATATATGTCTAGCTCATTATACATATAACACCGCGCGATAGTAAATTTTAAACACAAATATCAATATATTCGCGAAATCATGGGCCAAATATAGTAAAATTTCGTTTTTAGTTTTTCACTCTGACGTCAGTAATTAAAAAATAATTTGAAACATACAGAGAAATGTGCTTAAAGAAGAAATATGGGTAACAAATTAATGACGAAATCCTGAAGAATTTAAACAGATTCAAGTTTCTGGTGCAGACGGGCTGGTAAGTATTGAAAATGTCCTTTTAAAATTTTATCCTTGAAATTTCGCAATATTTGTTTTTGAAAAAATTATATGTTAAGGACTTATTTAAACTCGATAACATCCTCGAATTTCATTCTTCGAACATCATCAGCTTAAAAATTACCTATATATTCGTCCTTGTGAATCCAAAAATTTTAATTTTTTAAATTCTGAAGAAATTTTCATTGCATTTGGTATCCATATTTTTATTCTATATTGCATTGAATTTTTTAAATAATTTTTGGAATTAATCATATCTTTTCCTGACGTCAGAGAGGAAGAAAAACGCCGCTTTAAATAAAAAAAGCGGGTTTCAAACCCATTGATTTATTATTTATTTTATGGTAGGAGAGATAGAAGCAATTTTTTCGATTTAAGTTGTTGAAAAATAATGAATATCTAAATCCTGGGACTAATCCGGGATCCCGGGATTGTGATAACGGCATCCCGAAAATTCCGCGATCGGAAAAAGCTGAAAAATTAACATCCCTATTACATACGTATGTGTGTAACATAGATTAGGTTAGAAATAAATTTCGTTCATTGTGATTTATTCATGACATAAATATATGCAACAAACATTTACAATAGGGGTATTCCCGAATTCTTGCAAAGCCGTTGCACGGATTGCACGGACTGCATATTTTCCAAACACACAACAACCCCTAATAAGGGTATTCATCAAACCTTATAAATGCATTGTAAACCGTATAAACTTATAATTGTGTAAACCTTATAAATGAACTGTCAAAATTTGTATGGAAACTCGTTTACACATTTCTGATAAATTTATCCAGCGATTTCACTGAATAAACTTGATAAACTGAAGACAATGCAACTCTAGCTATGTTTTCTTGGGCAATAATCGGGATCCGCATACAAATTTTGCACGCAAATTCAACAACAACGATATGATCCTGATAGAGATCTGGTTCAATTATTATCCCGTCTGTTTGTTTTGTTTCACTGATAATTTGGCCGCAAAGTTTGGTAGCCGTGACAAATGAATTCATACACAAACAGACATTCTGCTATTGTTTCTTATAACTTGCTCCAAATAAATAGCCTTTAGGTTATATGTATATTTATTTAAATAGATATTATCTCGTAAATATAATTTTTTCCACTTTAGTGAGGTAGTTTCTATAATTTGTTTATCCCCGTGCTAGTAGTATAAAGTTAGTAAAGCTTTATAACCAAAGAAAACACGACTGTTGTCGCATGTGTAAACGAAAAGAGAGTGTGGGTCGTTCATGTAACAGAGTGCGTAAACTTATAAAATTATCTGCTTGATCGGTTTGTTGTTGTTATCGGTTTAGATGAATACCACTAATATGTATAATATTAATACATACGCATACATGCATAGATAAAACTGCATTTAGAAGTACCTAAGTCTTAAAAATCCCGTGACACTATAATCGTTGATGATGTTCCAACCGAAATGTATGTTTTTTCTATCGTACTAAAATCCATCAAAATCTCTCAAATGGTGCGGACGTGTTTTGAAGTCGCTCCTCAATAATTTAGTTATATTTATATTTGAGTTATATTTATATTTGTGTTATCAAAACTGATCAAACCCATATTTAAACTACTTAATTCTTTGCATAATAAACTGACCTAAAAAGCGAAAAAAGGAGCAAGCTTCATAATAAAATATTAAAGCAATCGAAGTGACACCAACAAAATAAACCAAGCAATCCAAACAAACTAAACTAAACAAAGAGCAAAGTAAACAAAATTAATAAAACAACAAATACGTTGCGTATACTTTTCACTTTCGGCTACTGCTGTCGTCGTCGTTGTTGTACCCGTGCTCTCACTTAAGCACTTCGTCGTTTAAAGTACATAACAGCGTATCGTCATTCTGCAAAACCGCGTAACTGACATTGCCCTGCAAAAATCGCGACTACTCCATGCATGCGTGTAAAGAGTACTCCCTAAGGACTAAGGAGTACTCCAAAATTAACCACAATTCATATAAAAAATATGGTCCAATTAACATTGCGATGTCCTAGGGCACGACCATATACTCCATCCCTGCATTACATCAGAGTAGCCAAAACTACTCCAACATATTTAGAATGGCATTGTTGTTATATTTTTTCGTTTGTACACGCTTTTGTTCTTCACTTCGGCATGAGAAAACGTCCCTCTTGGTCTGAAAAAACGTCATTTCCTACTCAAAAACATCTTTTTCAATTGAATGTACAAAAAATTGTTCTTATTAAACTTTTATTGTATACAAAGGTACATACCGACCCTTAGCCGCCATTTTTTTCAAAATTTTCTTTTTGATGCAGAAATATTCCTAGAGCATTTAGATGCATTTCTGCATCAAAAATAAAATTTTGTCGCTTACGTTATTTTGGCGGTTAGGGCTCGATATGTACGTAATGTATATTAAAATGTCATTTCGACAGAGCACATTTAAAATTCATTGTAAACTGGTCGTTAATATAAAAATCATTTTATACATACACTTGTGATCAGCTGATTAAGTCATCAATATTTTCATCGATTTTGGCTGTTTCTCTTTCGTTTATTTAATGTTTATTATTTTTCCATAAAAGCAAAGCTCATTAACAAACAAAATATAAATCCATAAAAATTATGCAAAAATTATAAACAATCTGCAAATTTTCAGCTAGATTTTCAACTTTTTATTCAGAGTTTTTAGAATTTTTTCGAGTATGCAGTTTGATAGCCCATTAAATTTCAGGGCAATAATGTGCAAGTTTAAAGGGGCTAAATAATCGCGTTGATTTTTAATAATTTTTTTTTGTCTTGTAGACATTTGGTTAGGGGCTCGGTTGTCGAAAATTATAAATTACGTTCTGCTAAGAAGGAGCATAACAATAGGTCCATTCAATATCAAAAACTTGTTACGAATTGTTGCTAGTACTTGCAAGTTTTTACTGGGAATGCATTCAATAACCCAAAATATTTGCAAGAGGGAGCGAATTCGAGAGCGTATCAAGCCAAGAGAGCTGCAAATTCTTGCAAGTAAAAATTTTACTAGCAGGAATTTGCAGGAGTCAAAAAGTACGGTTATGTTTCAAATTAAAATGTGAACAAACTGTTTAAGAGGATGATTTGATGAAACATAATTAGTGAAATGAAAACATGGATGAAAAATTTAAATCTATTGTATATTTTTTTATTTTTATGACGATGGGAACTATTCCCAATTAAAAAGGAAACTGCGCCTTAAACTTAGCATCCAGAAGTGTCAAAATGGCTTAAGTTGCAAGGTTTTACTAGTTTTGCGTTCAATAACTTTTTCTGAACATTTTCTCTTGCTCTCAATTTTACTCTCTATTTTTCTTTTACGCTCTCGCTGCAAGTACTTACTGTAAAAGTTATTGAATGGACCTAATATTTCAGTCTTTTTTGTGTTCATTACATTTTCAATGAAGTCTTAAAAAAGTCGCATACTTTTTTCTGACGTTATATACTGCACAGCTTTTTTGATGCTTTTGCGAGCGTGCCTGCTGCAATAAATCGGCTCTTCCTGAATTGGCTTTTAATGTGCAATTGCAAACATTACAGCAAGCCTCTTAACCTCAAATGTTTACACAACCAGCCTTTGAACACGGGATCCTTAGTCCAAGAATCTAGAAAAAAATCTTTTTAAGCAGCTGCAGCAAAACACAAAGATTATAAAGATTTATTGAGAAAACAATTGAAAATTAGTTCTACTTATAAGATTTAGTAAAAAAGAAAAATTACTGGGAAGTTAAAAAACGTCATTTTTTACACAAAAAACGTCCAAACGTCAACAGGGTACAAAAAACGTCGAAATGACGTAAAAAACGTCAACCTGGCAACGCTGATCATGGCGCACAGTGATATTTTGTATATGCGCTGTTCGGCACTTAGGAAGGAAGAAATGTGAAAAATGGTAAAATTCAACGCGCTACCACGCCCACAGCGGAAATAGTAAATGTTATCCGATTTAGATGAAATTCAGACCATATGCTGGTTTTAACGAGAAAAGCTTAACTCTGAAAAATCGTCAAAATTGGTTTGCATTATCCTCCAGTAATTCTACAAAAACAGCCGAAAATTAAAAAAAAAAAATCTTTTTTGATGAAATTCGGTGTGCCCTGCTCGCTTAAGCCCAAATTTTCCAACTTGCAAGATAATAAAGAGTTTCTTATTACGGCGCCCACCTCCAACACAACTTTTCTGGCTCCAAGTACTAAATTTTATGAATTTTGGAGGAAATGAACAGGCACATTTATTTTATTTCTAAAGAAGTTCCTATTTCTTAAGTTTAAAAATGACAGAAAGAAAAGATTTACAATACCTTCATACTAAATTATGTGCACGATATGTATTCACACTGAAACTTTTAATTTTACCTACACTTTATACAACAAAAGCTGAGCTAAGGCAAACAAGACCCTTGCCATCGAAAACGGATCTCGTCCAGAGAAACGTCCATTTTTGGATGAATGTTGATTGTGATTAATAGATTGGCGAGTCATTAATATCTACACCTTCTTTAATTTGCACTTTGTATTGCATATTATTAATTTTATGTACATATCAGAGTAATTTCTTTCAGCTCTAGAATAAAAATTCAATAATTTTTACAGGAAGTGGGTCTACAAAAGGTAGAATAGAAGTTGAACTCGCAGTTCCTCGCAGTTGGAACTATTTGAGATATGACCCCATATTTAATGTTTACTTGTCCTAAGTATAATTTAGGACCTTTCTAAATATCGCTTTTTAAAGTAAGCACTCGAAAAATTTTACACTTACAAAATTATGTTTAATTTCAAGGTAAACTGTTTTATACATTTCAAAAGATTTATAAAAATGTAAAACAATGTTTGATCACAGATATATTCAAAAACTGCTCATCAATCGGATTGGCTTTTTATGTATCCGCACAAGTGGAAAACTTTAATTCAAATTACTTGCGACAAAATCAAAATTTTTTCTACAAATTTATTTTTTCGCGTTGCTCCTACTTTAAGCTCGTGTCATGATTGCAAATATGTATTTTTATCCATAATTGTGTTTGGTTTGGGTTATCTGGATATTTTGCTATGCATCTGCGTAATTACTTTTGCAGAATTCGCTAATCAGTTTTTATTACTTATCGCCGCTGTAGTTCCATAGTGTGGCGCATGATACAAAAAAGAAGGTAGTTCCATTTAATGACATTCGTTGTTGTTGCTAACCATTTGACTTTTAATAAAATTATGACATTTCATCAAATTCATGATACCTGATCACTAGAAGAAATATATTTTTTTAAAGCAGAAGATTTTATCAGTACATTCAAAGATGTGGATTATGATGGACTTGAAAATTATGCCGGCTACATAATTTCGAAAATGGGGTTGATGCCAGGTTTCAGAACGCATGAAGAAAGTGATCAAAATTATACTTACATATCGTCGTTCTGCAAAACCGCGTAACTGACATTTTTTGCTAAACATTGGATTTGCTCACACAAGTGTTTTTACTCTCTGGAAAATAATTTATGCAACCTCGCATACGCAGTTTTGCATTTTGTTGATACGTGGTTTTCAAGTTTTCTGTTCAAGCCGACTTCAGGTTTTTTGCATACATTAGAAACGTTAAGATCAAAATTTTTGAAAGCTAATTGTTTGCAAAATCTTATGAGAAATATAAAAGTATATGTGAACCAAAATATAAAAATGTTTTATTTGGGAAGAACATTCGTTAGAATTAGATTTTTAGATCGCAAGATTGCATTCAAAATAAGAAAACGAAAAAATAACAGCATAATGCGCGCGTGGTTTTTATTATAAAATAAAAGAACAATTACGATGAAGTCTTCTTTAATAGTCTATATTTTATATATTTTTAATGAAAATAGTGCGAGTTACGTAAGTAAAAAAATACCAAGCACTGATAATGGTTTTTGATTTTAAATATTATTACATTGGTATAAATATGGGAAGGAAAATACTCCGATTTATTGTTTTAATATTATCAAAGTGGCAACGCCGATGATAATACTCACAATTTATGAGACTTCCAAAAATTTTATTATCCGTCAAAAGATGTTTCTTGAAACTACCTTCTTTTTTGTATCATGGTGTGGCGCAATAAACAGGTGAAGTAATAAAACAGCTTTCTCGCTTTATTTTCTGACGTTCGGCTGCCTTATAGTCTAATTTTAAAGACAATTTTTCAAATAAGGCAGTATCAAAATTAGGGATGGCAAAGTCGACTTCGACTTTGGACCAAAATCGATTTGTTACTCCTGAAAGTCGAATTTTTTTACTGATCGAATTTCTGTTTATGGAAGTCGACTGAAGTCGACTTTTCACTTCCGACTCTCGATTTCTTTTATTTATTTGCAGTGGCGTCTCTTAAATTAAAACTGATCTTCTAACAAGGGCGCGGAGTGCTGTTTGGACGTATTTAAAAAAAATTGCCAACAAAAACATTTTTCCTAATAAACAATCGTGGTACAAAGCTCAATAAAAAATATTAAAAATAAAATGTTAATAAGCCACAATAACATTGACAAATACATAGTTTAGGAAGAGCCTGCCTGAAACTATACAAAAAAGCAAAATAAGCAAATGGATGTATAGAATTGACATCAACAACCACGCTGTCGAGTTTAAATAGCGGCAAATCAGCTGCACTTGATAATAGTTGGTTGAATAAGCTCATAGCTCATAGCTCAGTGGTTAACACTTCTGACTTTGAACATCGAATTCGCAGGTTCGATCCCTGCTGAAGTCTAGAAAAAAGGAGTCTGATGAAGAGATGTGGTGATCTCCGCAATAGCTGCTATAACTTCTACCGTTTAGACTTTGTTGCTTTATCAATTTTTCCTAATAAACAATCGTGGTACAAAGCTCAATAAAAAATATTAAATATAAAATGTTAATAAGCCACAATAACATTGACAAATACATAGTTTAGGAAGAGCCTGCCTGAAACTATACAAAAAAGCAAAATAAGCAAACGGATGTATAGAATTGACAACAACAACCACGCTGTCGAGTTTAAATAGCGGCAAATCAGTCTAAATAAAAGCAACTTTAAGAGTGTTTTTTACTCGTATTTTCGTTAACTTATTAACTCATTATCAGCTGAGGTTCGCTATCTATATAAATTGTAAATGTGTATGTTTTTAGATATAGGCTAATTGAATATTATATGTCGTTCTTTTTCTTTTTAATTTTTATTTATTTATATTCAACAAAGGCCAAAAATTAACAAAAACAAATAATTTATTTATTTTTAACTTTTTTTTATATTTATTTTTTATTTTTTCTTCCTCTCTTGGTTTTATATAGATTTGTAAGTTTTGCCTAATCCTATTTGTCAGGCTTAGTTTGACATGATGTACTATGCATTTTTTATTCTCAACTCTTATTCTTGTCTTAATTTTAAGTTACCGTTGTACTAAAAAATATCTTTGGGATCTTATTGTACTAATTTTCTTTATAATAATAAATGAAATGAAATGAAATAGCCAACAGTGGTGAAGAAAAGGAGTTTCTATTATTGCCATCAAGGCAAATTACATATCCTGAAAATCCCGGGACTATTTGCCAAGAATCCCGGGATTTTTGGGACCTAAAAAAGGGTTCCCGGGATTAACATTGCTAGTATGTACATTAGGGTGACCCAAAAAGAGTAAAGTCGGAATTTTAATGCTCTCCCCCCTAGGATTGTAGGATGGAAAAAAGTATACCCCTTTTTTTTTTATTTATCTTGAAATCAAAAAATATTTAGAGGTCTGGTTCTCAATCCAGTTAATGCAACAGCTTTTTCCAAGCCATTGAAAACATGCACTTTATTAGGTCCACCCCCTGTTGCGCTTGCTTCTGCCTTCGGCCGCGCTTAGGGATTATAACCCTTACTAAGTAGAATTCTCCTTTCTGTGTTGAGGGAAAGAGGGGCTTCCGCATGTCAAAGGTATACAACATTTCTTGTGCATATCACTCCAGCTACGCCGTCCACAGTATTTTTGCGCAGAACCCACGTCGAAATTTGCAAAAAAGTACATAGTGCAAACTGAGTTTAGTAATAAGCTAGTGGTAGGAAATTTGAAACATTTATCTTAAATAAAATGTGAGTCCTTTGATTACACGTGTATGTTAAAGTTTTTGGATTCGGGTTATGCGTTTGGACACAACAACCGAAAATCGTTGTACAAATAACTAAACCCGACCCAAATTTCTCGATAAGGGGCAACAAAAATTCTTTTTTGCTCTTTTATATAAAGCAGTGGGTAAAAATATACGTATATGCCAAAGGCAAATTTATCTGTTTAAATGAACACCACCAATATTTCTAGCAAACACACATCGATTTACATCTTTTATTTCGCCTCCGACACAGAATTGTTTTCATACAAAATTACGCAAAAAAGCTTACTCGTTCGTTTTTAGGCATGCCATTGTTACGAATTTCGAAAGTTCGAAAATACGATTCGGATTGCAGCATACTATTTCTATGATTCGTAGCAAAATCCGAATACGAAAGAGTTGCAGAATAGGGGAGACAAATTTCTTATGTTTGAAATGCAACCGTGGACACTAGCTGGCAGAGAAACTTACAAACTCCTGCAAATTTGCGTTCGTGCAGAAATTTGCAAGTTTCTCTACTTTAGAGAGAATTTGGAAGCATTTTTTCTTACTATCTGATAATTTGAGTGAATTCTAGCTGGATTTACGACGAACAAACCTATTATCTTCCTACTGCTATCCATAAATTGGAGCGCTAAGCGTTGCATAATTTGTGACGTTTTCTCATTTCCTCTAGTTTTCTTTTTTGTTCTTTCTCTTTCTTTCCGTATTCTGCATCCAAATTCAACACGTTCCCTGTCAAAAATGAAAATTCCATTTGCCTTCGGTTTTTACAATTTAAATAAGTTCTCCGCAAAAAAGTTTTATTTAAAAAAATACATATCTGTGGATTTTGACAAAACAAGTTCTCTCGAGTGAGGTCATTTTCTCCTCAAAGCAGTAATTTATTGAGTTCTGGAACAATGTGGCGTTGTGCGATAGTTTTCAACGAAGTTGTAAACATCCTATAAAGAACTGCGATCATTATGAATAAAATCGCTAAAAACTAGCTAAGATCTCCTAAATAAACGCTAAAAATCCCGCTGGTCACCGAATTCTAATTTTTCCCGCTAAGTAGAAAATAAAATCGCTATATCTTGTGGGAAAATCCCTAAAATGCCAACTTTGTTTAGTATATACATCAGTGCCCGCCAAACACTTTCCTGGGAAACAAACTATATTCGGCTTTTCACATGTACACAATCGGCTTCCTACACGTATACAACCCGAACTGCAACACAAAGAGTAGAAGAACAACTAATTTTGTTTAGTCGAGCTGGGATACTATCGATAGTACCGCCACTCGATAGTTTTCGAAACGATAGTTGAAAACATCGATAGTATCGATAGTACTATCGTCGTGAAAGGTATTGAATTGCAACTGTCAATTGCTTGAAAATTAAATAGGTAATAGATTAAAAAATTTATAAATTACTTTGTAAATTATGGAGATTATATATATTTTTTTTTAATTTGAGTGCATCAAAAAGAACTTCTTATAATAATAAAATAAACTTATTATTAAATACTTATCGTCGTTTAAAGTACAAAACCGCGTATCATAATTCTGCAAAACCGCGTAACTGACATTGGCCGCCAAAATTGGATTTGCTCACACAAGCTCTTTGCTTAATCCTTATCCATTCGTCCTGAAATATACTAGCCAGAAATGCGATTGCTTTATAAAAAGAGAACCATTTTGAAATATGAGTGTTTTACGCTCTAGAAAATAATTTCTACAAGTTCAATTACGTGGTTTTGCATTTTACTGATACGCAGTTTTGCATTTTGTTGATACGCGGTTTTGCACTTTAAACGACGACTTGCTTCTTGTGTCGTTGACATTGCTCGATAGGCTGTCGGTCGGAGTCAGCAGCTGTGTGTTTGCATGTTTGTTTTCTTCGCATCTCCCTCTATTGTCATATTAAGACCTGCACTACATTATTTTGGGCACTCGCACCAAATCTGTTCGCCTGGTAGTTCCTTCGCCAAGCAAAACACCTACAAAGCCTGATGCTGCTTGGATTTCGCAGCTTGAAACCAAAATTATGAGCGTGGTAACGGATGTGATAAGGGAGGCGGTGAAAGAATCCGCAGACAAGATCATGAATAAGCTTAGCGATGTTGTGCGAGCATTTCAGCACAAAGTAGAGATAATCGAGCGCGAGTGCGCGGAAATCATGAACACACGCAATGAAGTTCGCGCATTGAAAGAAGAAATAGAGAGAAACAGCGTCGCAACTGACATCATAATTCGCGGTATTCCGCAAGAGCTAAACGAAATAGTAGGGGAAATCGTTAACCAACTCTGCCGTCGTGCAGCATGATACACCACCTATCAAAGCGGCCTTTCGTATCCGTGACAACAAAGAAACTTCACCACTAATTGTGAAACTAATATCTCCCCATGATCGCTCCCTGCTGTTAGCGGCGGTTGCCAAATTCTTCAAAGCAAAAAAGAAAGGGGTGAAATTTAGCGACATTGTGCGTAAATCCGATGGGAGAATATACATGAACGAGTCTCTCACCAAATGTACTCGTGACTTACTGCAGTTTGCCACGCAGCTCAAGAGACAAAAGCGCTTAACATCTGCCTTCTCGTTCAGGCGACAAGTGTTTGTTCGTGTGCGGCCCAACGAAGCCGCGGTTAACGTGCTCAGCACAAACGCCATTAAAGCAGTTATTGCGGACAGCGAATGACTATACTCTTATTTTAAGTTTTTATGTGAATTGTTTTCGGTTTCTACTCTTTATCTGATATCTTCGTATTTCACTGTACATTTTTATACCCGAACGCACTTGTGCACAAGGGTATATTAACTTTGTTCACATAACGGTTGTTTGTAACAGCCAAAACGAATCGAGATAGATATAGACAAATGCTCAGAATG
This sequence comes from Rhagoletis pomonella, assembly GCF_013731165.1. Lineage (NCBI taxonomy): Eukaryota > Metazoa > Arthropoda > Insecta > Diptera > Tephritidae > Rhagoletis > Rhagoletis pomonella. The sequence continues at coordinate 2,885,927 of NW_023458569.1, read as the reverse complement.
AATAGAGAAGTCGACTAAGCCATGTCTGTTTGTCCGTCCGTCTGTCCGTGTACACGATCACTCGAGCAAAAATTGAGATATCTCAACGAAATTTGGTACGTAGGTTTCCATTTATCCAAGGCAGGTACTGAAAATGGGCGAAATCGGACTGTAACCACGCCCACTTCCCATATAACGGTAATTTTCAGAAATACGAAAACTGCGATATTTTAGTAACTACTGAAGATTATTCACTCAAAATTGATATCTACAATAAATTTTAGATAAGAAATAAGAATTTGGAAAATGGGCGTAGCCACGCCCACTTATGGTTACATGTGTATATCTTAGTAACCGCTGCTACAATTTCTTCCAAACTTGGCACAGTTGTTGGCCTTGGTACACCATATCAAACGGCCGCAAATTTTTAAAATCGGACAATAACCACGCCCACATCCCATATAACGGTAATTTAGAGAAATACAAAATCTACGATAAATCAGTAAATATTAAAGCTAATTTATTAAAAATTGATGCTTGCAGCAACTCTTTACAAAGAAGTACGTTTATGATACAATATTGGAAAATGGGCGTGGCACCGCCCACTTATTATCACATACACTGAAGAGCAAAACTGGAACAATAGAACGGAAAGTTAAGTTTGTGGTAATGTACTTCTTCAGTTTATTTACTTTATGGTAATTCAAACTTGCATTTCGCCTTACCGATGTTTAACTAAACGTTTGACCATAAAAATTTTAAGATTCGCATATGGAAACTCAGAAAAAAATTACCAAACAAAAATGAACTGGATTGTTACAGTTTTGCACCCTCTTAGTAATTGCTGAATTTTATAATTCAAAGAGGAGTTCTGGCTCATTTCCTGCAATTTTGTAATCGAAGCGCATGGAATTTTCGCTGTGAGTGCATTAAGTGCACATAACAAGCAAAAAGGATTTAAAGTTTTTGTAAAACGGGCAGAAAGACCACTCTGTAAAGAAAGAAATCATATCGGCCAAATTTCCGTTTTATGATTATCTAAACAAGCGATAAAAGGGCGGATATCAGTCTGCCAGATCAAGGAGCCACAAAAAATTGCAATTTGCCAGGCTAGGCATATTGGAGGGTATCTAAATGCCAATAAACTTTGGTTCCAAATTAAAAATTACTGTTTTATCACCACAAAGTAAGTGACTGGACATTATGTAAGACATGGGAACAAGTTATTGCAGCACAAAGATAAAGAGGAGAAAGCCTGCTTTGACATCCAGAAAAATGTTTAGTCAGAAACGCATTTTTACTAAGAAAAAACATTGGATTGGTATTATTTTGAAGCGGGAATTTACAAGTTCTTCATAAACGACCACGTTATTCCACCAAAATTTACTATTAATTAGGTCACGGCCCTAAATTTTTTAACTCTGAGGATAAAATTAAACGTTTTAAGTCGGAATATTGGTTCAAGTGCTGTGCACCTGCATCAGGGAACGTCCCAAAATATTTAAACTATTAGGTTTGTATGTGTACATTTAATGATGTAGGGCCGTGTTACGCATTAGGGAGTAAGAACTGTGGTAAAATCGATGGTAAAAAGAAAAGTGACAACAAATGAGCATTTTCAAAGAATTTGGCAATTTCTGAGGATATTTTTCGCAGGCTTTTATCAATTTCACCAGGACATTGATCAGAAATATCCTCCGAAACTGGGGCCAAATAGGTATAAATCCCAAGTTTTTATAATCATGAAGTGACCTTCAAAAAGCCCAGAATTGATTCAACAGAAAAATTATAGAATTGTTTGAAAATGCCACTGTTCAATTGCGAAAACTCGCCCAATCCCATGCAAGACCTTTGGCATGGCGTTGAGGAAAACCGGTGCGCGTTCTCAACAGATTTCGTCTAAAACCTGTGCGAAAGTATCCCAAGATGACCATAAAAGCTAAAATATTCAAATTGGTTATGGCCAATTTATTAAAAGTCAAGCAAATGGTAAAATTTTCTGTCGGGTGCAAAACTGGAGCAATCTAGTTGTTACGTTTTTTTGCAATGTTCTTCTTTATCTGCTTGTATTAATTATTGTTTTTATGGCCTTCTGATGAAATAAACATTGAAAATGTGAATTCCGAAACTAGATTACAAAAAAGTCTTCATATATCGCGAATATATCGCAAGAAAATTCACATTATGTATTACTGTTCCGGTTTTGCTCCTCAGTGTATATGTATCTCGGTAACCGTTCTACCTATTTGTACCAAACTCGGTATGGTTATTGTGCTTGCCACATAAAAGCAAAACGTTGAAAATTATTGAAATCGGACTAAAATTACGGTCGCTTTTAATATAACGGTAAATATCAGAAATGCTTGAAACTTCAATATTTCGAAATTTAAGGACGCTAATTTACTCAAAATTGATACACCACGGCTTACCATGTATCGATAGCTTTCGGAAAGGTGAAAAACCTATATTTAATACTTGCGCCGGGTACTCCGCCCGAACTTAGACTTGCTTACTTGTTCTCTTCCTACTCTCTGCCCCTTCTCAATCATCTGCGCGGGTTATGCTCTTTCCATCGTTGCTGGTGCGCAGTGCTTGCTGCTACACAATATTACTTATGATTGGTGACAAACGCTATAGTTCCAAAGACAACACATGCAACTTGATCCGGATACTGGGTAAGCAAAAGCACGGCTTAAAGATATGCCATCTCAATGCACAAAGCCTGCAACCTAAATCGATGAATTCAGATATATGTTTGAACATTCCATTGTTGATGTCGTATGTGTCTCCGAAACGTGGTTCTCCGCATGTTACGTTGCCAACTTGTTTTGTGTTAATGGTTATAAACTGTATCGCTTAGATAGAATTGGGCATGGTGGTGTCTCTCGTCTCGCCTTAAGTGTACATCGAATCCCTCAGACCCTGTTGAATATTTATTTATTGAATTATTAACCAAAGCGGGCAAAATCCTTATTGGCTGCGTATATAGACCAAATCGTAGTATCCCATATTCTCAATTTGTCGATTTTATTGAAAACCTTAGCCTCTCCTACAGCGATATTGTCATAAATGGTGACATTAATAATGATTTGCTTCTTGAAACTAAATTTTCACTTTCAGTGGAGAACCTCGGTCTTTTTCCTGTTAACTCTATAACACCTACGCACTTTACGCGAACCAGCAGCACATTACGAGATGTCTTTTTTGTAAATTATAAATCCAAAATACTTCTATATGATCAACTGTCTGCGCCCAATGACTCTAAACATGATCTGATTTACCTTACCTATGACAATAAATTCGCATATGACACCCTCATAGTCATATCGCGGCTTCATGCACATTAATTATGACCATCTCAAGTTAGCTGTGGATGCAATCAATTGGGGAGCTATTCAAGCCATGACGTCAGCAGAGGAACAGATCACATTTCTTCAATCTGGCATTGTCGCTCTTCAGATCAGTTTGTGCCACTCGTAACTAAGCCGAATGGGGCTAGGAACCACCCATGGTTTAATTTCCATATAAAAGGGCTGATTGAGAGACGCAATAGCGCATTTCAAAAATGGAAACGATCCAGGCCCGATACCACCTATAACGACTATAAGATCCTTAGAAGGGAAGTGACCAAAGCTATCAAGTTACAAAAATCTAAGTACTATACATGCCAATTTAGCACAGCGGTTGGCTCTAAGCAAACTTGGAAGCGCATACGCGAAATCTTGTAGTAATAGTAATATTTGTTATGATCGCTATAGTACTAGTATGTGTGAATCCGTGCCTGGTTTCTGTTTTAAATGTGTTGATGATCCTCCAGTCTATTCTCAGCATAAAATCTAACGCCGTAGGCCACGATGGCGTCCATCCTAAACTTCTGAAGTGCATACTACCAAAAATTCTTAATTATATTACTTACACCTTTGATACAATTCTCACTACGAGCACCTTTCCCAGCTGCTGGAAGGTAGGTAAAGTAATACCTTTCAAAAAGCCCAATGCCGATTATAGGCCAATTGCGATATTGCGTTTTCTGTCCAAGGTTCTTGAGCTGATCATGAACAAACAAATAAATCCCTTCCTAACTGAAAATACCTTGTTGAGCCTACACCAAACTAAGAAATCTTTTCTACTTCGCACCTTCGGCTGTTAACCTAGTAAAGTCATACCTTTTCGACCGCCTGCAAACAGTAAGTGCAGCCGATATGGTTTCGAACTCATTGCCTTTGACTAGAGGCGTTCCGCAGGGATCAATCCTTGGACCGCTGTTGTTCGTGTTGTATGTTAATGACCTACAAACCGTGTTAAAATATAGTGATATCCATGTTTATGCAGATGACGTTCAATTGTACCTATGTTGTCCCCCTATATCTGTCAATGCATGTATAACCAAACTAAACACCGACCTAGACTTCTCAATCCAAGTAAATCCCAGTGCATTGTTATCTATAAAAAATATCTTAAAGCTGATGTCTACAATGAGGTTAAACTGGACAACTCTGTGATAAAATATGTGAACACCGCCAAAAACTTAGGAGTAATAATCAATAGAACGCAGACATGGAGGAATCATATTTTTAGTGCAATAGGTAAAGTTTACGACATGCTCCGAACCTTATGGAGTACTCAGTACTTTACACCAGTACACATTCGACTATTATTAGCTAAAGCATACTTGTTACCCACTTTGTTATATGGTTGTGAATTGTACGCTGATTGTGATAGTGTTTGTAGTAGAAAACTAAATGTTTTATACAACAATATTGCGCGGTACATATATGGTATTAAACGTAACGAGCGCATTTCTGAATTCGCATTAAAAATCTCCTCAATAGCTTTTGATGCCATACTTAAGGTCAGACAATGCTTGACATTGCTGCATAAAATCATTACAACTCAGGAGCCTATTTGTCTACCATTATAACTTTAAAATATAGTTTCCTAGTTTCTGAACATCAGTTGTTTGTTTTCTCAGTTCGTCTTTGGAACAGCTTAGCGCCTGCTATAAGAAACTGCAAAAGCACGAGGCAATTCAGGAACGAACTTGTGCGTTACTTTCGAAATGATTGCTAAGAGTATTCTCCAACTATTTCCCTTTTTTATTGTTATCAATCAGTTCTTTTATTTTTCTCCTACATCTATCGAAATTCTTTTACTTTTAATCCTTCATTGTTATTGTCTTAAGTCTGTTTATATATAGTTAAGTTTAAATTAAGATCTTTTGTTGTAACTATAAGTACATTCATACATGCACTGTAAATTATAACTTGGTTGTTGTGCATGTATTCTTAATAATAAATAAATAAATTATGAGGTGGGTTATGCTCAGCCGCTCCAGAGTCCAGCGAAGGTTCCACTAACCCCCACCAAATATAACACAATGATTTGTGTATTAAGTCGAACACACCCACACACACACGCGGCTATCTAGAAGGCCGGCAACTTGTCGTGCAGGGGAGAGCGGAAGGTAAAGAGCGAGAGTCGGCAGTCGGTGTCGGAGATTATCCGGCGGGTAATTGTACGGCGACGGGAGTGCTACTAGTAACAGCGAGATTAGCAGTGGTACGCGTCAGTCGTAGCGAAGAGCGTGGCAATGAGGGCAGTCGCGGTGGTTGTGACGGCGACGGCGATGGCTGCGACGGCAGCCAGCAGTTCCCTTGCAGTGGTGGTGGCGGCCTCAGCGGTGACGTTGGCAGTGGCCCATATAATGATGAGGGCGGCAGCGACCTCCCGCAGTGGTGTTGTATGCGGCCCTGATTGTGGCGAAGGGTAAATGCGGCACCTTTTAACTACGACGGTGACAGCGGTACTGAGCGATGAAGGCAGTGGCGATTACCGTAGTGGTCGGCCTGGGCGACGATAATGGCGGACGCCCCAGTAATGCAGACAGTAGCAGCGGGCCCTGATGGTGGTAACGGTGACAGCGGCCCTGGTTGGCGATAGTTAGCGTTCGCGGTCCTCGGTGATGATGGCGGGCGGCCCATGGTTGTAGCTTCGGCCTTGGGGCGGCAGTGGTAATAGCGGCCCCGGTGATGAGAGCAGCGGTACGGGCCCTAGCGGTGATGATGATTATGGCGGCGGCCCTGGATGACAGTGAATAGCGGGCGGTCCTCGATAGAATTTTCGGCTTTGGGGCGGCAGTAATAGTAGCGGCCCCCGGTGATTAGAGCAGCGGTGCGGGCCCTAATGGTGGCAACGGTTATGGCGGCGGCCCTGGGTGACGGTGAATAGCGGGCGGTCCTCGGTAGAAATGTCGGCCATAGGGCGGTAGCGGTGCTGGCGGTCCAGATTGGTGATGCCTACGGACAACTGATCATTAGTACGGTCCCCCAGGGCATCGAAAGGTTGCCCAGTCACTCCGTATGTATTCGCGGCCGATAGGCGCTGCAGGGAGGTTGTTCCCTCCCCCCTTCAGCGCCCGCTAGCCGCGCGGTATCGCAAGCAGGCAGGGGTGTTCGGAATTGGGCAAGCCCAAACGGATCACGCCCCCTGTCTGCTTGAGACCGTAACCAAAAATGGGTCTAGCCCATAATGGTTTTGGGGTGTTGCCTGGGGGGTATTCCCCCCCCCCCCCCTGCAGCCCCCCGCAAGCAATCAGTCTTCCTCCGAGGAGGAAAGCGAAGAGCGCCCCAAATAGGCCCGAAGCCCAGGCTGCGCTCCGTGCTTACCTACGGACAACTGATGCTGGTTGAGTTCATGCTGGCAGCTTTAGCTCTGGTTTTGTATGAACCATTTGAGAAGTGAATGGGCTTATTCCGTGTTATGCGTTTCGCGTAGCGAACTTCTTCCATCTGTTGGTGGGCATGATTATCCAAGTTGCTGTTTGCGAAATTTGTATGTGCTTACCATGCCAGCTTCGTGTATGCGTATGTGTGCCTGTATGTATGTGTATGTACATAGGGGTGCTTTTAGTCTTGTTGGTATGTTAGTTTGTGTGTATGCCTACCAGTATGTATGTATGTATGTTCATATATTGGTAACTAAGTGCAGTTGTAAGGCGTATGCTAGGGTGATGTCGAGTATGTTATTGTGGCGTAGGCGAAGCTACGTTCAGTCCCCCTCCCACTTCGGCGGACGACAAGTTGCGGTATTCTAGAGTTTTGGCCTGAGGCCTGCACTACGTTAGGGCCAGCCTAGGAATTATTTACCAGAGTACGTTGTACCCTGGCTCGGTCGGTGTGTGCTGGGCGGTCTTGTTTTTTTTGATTATTATTTATTATTATTTAAATCTATTTTTTTTTTGTTGTAATAAGTATATATGTGCTTATAAGTAGGTACAAAGTTTGATTTTATAATGATATGAGAATTGTAATAAGTATACATGTGCTTATAAATTGATACAATGTTTGATTTTTTTTTTTTTTTTTTGGTATTATTACAAGAAGTAGTAAATGAAAAGGAAAACGTGGTTCGTGTTGTTTGATGGTGGTTTCAGTCTATATACTCCATGACTTTGGTCCTCCCCTTTGACCGGACGATGGCGTGGTTCACATCTATGTGTGTGGCGAGCATGCGTTGCCCTTTCCATTGAGACCGCCATCGCTCTTTGTTGTTTTTGTTGTTTAGTCGCAGCCTTTTGAACTGGTCGAATGTGTCCCATGGGGCCGTTTCGTCGTTCGTTGTGGCCGGGTTCGCTTTGGATGGTGTTTCGGGGACCCTTGGTTCGGGGGTGATCTCCCGGGCTGGGTTTATGGTTGCCGCGGCTGGCTCGGTGGTGTTGGCGGCTGTTGTCGCCGCGTCGACTGGGCACTCTGACATGGCGAACAGCTGGTGGTGTGGCTTGGGCACAACCTGGGCGAGCGGAGGCCCGTGAAATATCCTGACGCTAAGGATCCGTGGTTTGTTCGGCGGCCATGGTACGGCCTCAAATGGCGGTCGCCATGGTGAGACTGGCCGAGGTTCGTCTGGTGGGGTCGGCTGTCGTCCGCGGCGTTTACGGCTGGACGCGGCTGCCTTGGACATGCTGGTGGGTTTTCCTCTCTTTTCTCGGTGGCTGGTATATGATATGTTTTATTATATATTTTCTTTTCTTCTGCGCTACTTTGGTTTCGACTTCGGTATGATTCTGCAAGTAGAGGAGAGGTATTTGTATTAGCGTTGAGGGGAGGAGTTTCATAGGAGAGTGGGATTAGTCGTGAAGGAGTTTTAGGTCCTGAAGGTGCGCGTGCACTTGCGGCCTATTTGGGTGCTCGGCGTGCGTGAGTTTGACGGTGTTGGTTGAGATATAATTAGTGATCAGGTAGGGCCCCGAAAATTTTGGTGCGAGTTTCTGGGCAAAGTGCCCCGCGGCGGAAGAGAGGGGGTGGTCTCGTTTCATCACCCTGTCTCCTATTTTGGGTTTCCATGGGCGTCGACGTAGGTCGTAATATTTTTTTTGTTGGTTGGCGGCCGTGGTGAGGTGCTTCGGTATTTCTTTCCATAGTTCGGTGACCGCGGGACGAACAGCTAGCGGTTCCTCCGGGACGGCGCCTTCTGTTCTGACTTGTTGGGGTGCCACGAGATTTTATCCGAAGTTAATTTCGGCGGCTGATGCCTTCGTAGACTCGTGGTGGGCGGTGTTGATGGCAAATGCGATTTCCGGTAATTCTTGGTCCTATGTCCGATGGTCCCGCTGTGAACGTTGCGCTATCATTGTTTTGATAACGCGGTTGGCTCTCTCCGTGGGGTTTTCATGAGGTGCGTAGGCGGCAGTGAATCGATGCTCGATATTGTGGTCTTTCAAAAACGATGCTAAGGCGGTCGCGGTGAACTGTCGACCGTTGTCGCTGAGGAAAACGGCGGGGCAGCCAAATCGATAGATGACTCGCTCCCGTAGCGCTTTGATGACTGTGGTAGTTGTTGCGTTGCGGACAGTGACTAGTTCGACCCATTGGGAGAATTTATCCACTAGAATCGACAGACAGGTGTTACCTTGTTTCGAACGTGGAAGGGGTCCGAAAAAGTCAGCTGTAATGATCTCCCATGGTCGGGAACATTGCATCGTAGCCATTAATCCTGCCGGGCGTCGTTGCTCTACCTTATAGGCGGCGCACGCGAGACATTTACGGACATAGGTGCCCACATCACGGTGCATTCTACGCCAGTAATAACCCTCTTGTGCGCGTTTGAGTGTCTTCTTTAGCCCGAGGTGCCCTGCGGCGGCGGCATCATGGACTTCTTTTAGGATGTCGCTCTTTCGGTTGGTGGGGATACAAAGTTTCCAATGCGGTGCTCGTGAGAGGGGGTTCCTCGGTGCGATGTGTCGGAACAATCGGTTGTCCAAAAGTCGGTAGTCGGGATTCTGGTCTGGCTGTAGTTGCGCCTGTCGTACTTTCCGATCGTACCAGTCGTTGGTGCTGCTGTTCACGGTAAATAGTGTGTTTTCCTCCGGATCCGGTGTTGATATTGGGCATCTAGATAGTGCGTCGGCGGCTACGTTTAGTGCCCCCTTGCGGTATTCGATGGTAAAGTTAAATTGCTGAAGTTTGAGTGCCCATCTAGCCAGTCGCCCGGAAGGGTTTTGTAGGGAGTGAAGCCATTTCAGAGAGTAATGGTCGGTGATGACGGTGAACTGATAACCTTCTAGGTGTGGCCTCATTTTACGGATGCCCCAGAGGACAGCACTCCTGTTCGGTGGCTGAGTAGCGTTTCTCCAGGTTGGACAGGCTTCGGCTGGCATATGCTATGACCCGTTCTTGTTCCGAGTGGCGTTGGAATAGTACTACGCCCAGCCCTTCGCCGCTAGCGTCGGTTTGTAAAATGAAAGGTCGGGTGAAGTCAGGGCAGCAAAGTATTGGTGCGCTGGTGAGTTTGTCCTTTAATGCCTTTTCGAGCAATTGGTTGAGGGGAGCGGCGAGCGTTGAGAAGTCGGCGACGAAGCGACGGTACCACGAGGCGAGTCCGAGGAAACGTCGGAGTTCTCGGATATTTTGTGGTGCGGGCATCTCGCGTACTGCGGCGACTTTGCTGGGGTCAGTTTGGATTCCTTCGGAGCTGATGATGTGGCCCAAGTAGTGCAATTTCTGCTGCACAAAGCTGCATTTTTCGAAGTAAATTTGCATTTGGTGTTTCTGAAGCCTTTCGAAGACTTCGCGAAGGTACGACAGGTGTTCGGAGAAGGTATCGCCTAGTATGATAATGTCGTCCAGGTACGCGAATACTTTAGGTTGCAGGTTGGATCCAAGAACGGAGTCGAGAGCGCGTTGTAACGTTGCGGGCGCGGAGTGTAGTCCGAAGGGCATCACTCTCTATTGGAAATGTCCTCGACCAGGGACGGTGAAGGCGGTGTATGCTCGTGAGCGCTTGGCTAAAGGTGTCTGCCAATATCCATTTTTGAGGTCGATCGTGGAGATATATTTTGCTTCCTTCAACTGATCCAAGATCGCTCCAATCTGGGGTAACGGGTATGTGTCTGGTTCGCTGGCGGCACTGAGCTGGCGGTATTCGATACACATGCGCCAACTTCCTTGCTTTTTCCGAACTAAGACGATGGGGGAGCTGTATGCGCTTTTGGATGGTTCGATGCTTTCCCCCGCAAGGAGCTCGTCCACTTCGTCGTTTATCACCTGCTGCATGGCAGGGTTGCGTGGGTAATAGCGTTGTTTCAGTGGGCGATGATGTCGGAGTGTGATCTCGTGTTCGGCGGCGGTGCTGGGCCCGGTGATTTGGGAAAATCGCTCTCTGTGAGTTTCCAAGAAATCGGCTAGTCTTTTATTTTGTTCCTCGTTCAGGTGTGCCCTTTCAATTAAGCTGCATAGCGCGTGTGTAGTATCGAGTCTCGGCGGTGGGGCAGGAGCTAGTGGCTGGTTGTCTAGTGACACGACGATGCCACGCTTTGCCAGGAAATCCATTTTCAATATCATTTTTTCAGCCAGATTGGGGATGACGGCCACCAGTGTGTTTGTTGCTGGGCCGTTATATTTAATTTGGACAGGATGGGAACGGGTGCTTCCGACGCACGTTTGGTCGGCTAGATGCACGTTTCGTTTGTTAGGATGTGGCTGAATATTGCGCTGTTCCAATTGCTTGCATAGATATCCGTTGATGTATGTTAAGGTGGCTCCAGTCTCGATTAGAGCTCGGACGTTCATGCCTTCGACCTGGACGTTCGCATAGAAGCGGCCATCGGGGCCTTGCCAGCCTGGTTGAGACGTGGTTGGTCGATCGGTGGGTGAGTTGAAGATGGCTGTCCTCTCCTCGTGAGACAGGCAATTCCTGTAGACGGTTCCATCTCGTCCGCATCGTGAGCAGAACAGTCGCCTCGGACCTCTGCACTGGAATCGGTGGTGTCCGCGCTTTTTGCACCTCCAGCAGGTGTTCTTCGCATCGTATCGTTCGCCTGGAGTGGGTAGGCAGTGTGCTGCTTGCCTGGTTTGCCTGGCCTCCTCGCTTTTGAGCAGCTCATATTCGTCGGTGAGTTCCATTAATTCTTCGATAGTCTGGAACTCGCTCCGTTTTATGAATAATCGGTACTCCACTCGCAAGCCTTCGTAGATGCGCTCCAAGTGGTCGTCGCTGCACATCGTTGGGTGCTGTCGGATCAGCATTTGGAGGGCTAGGATGTAATCCTTGGCCTTCTCTCGGCTCTGCTGTTTCCGCTGGCGAATAGCGTCTTCCAGTTGACTGACGTGTCGACGGGGAAGGAAGAATCGTTCAACTTCGGTGCGGAATATAGCCCAGGTGGTTATGTGTGGCCTTCGGACGCGGAACAATTGTAGTGCTCTGCCGCGGAGTATTTCGGATAGGGTTGGGAGGAGTTGGTCTGGCGTGATTTGTTAGCATTCCGCCAGCTCCTCAATCCTCTCAAAGAAGTCGTTCAGAGTGTCGCCACCGGAGTAGTGAATATCCTAACGGCGGACGGTGCTCACCACCTCGGCGCTGCTCATATGGTCTCGTTTCTGGGCGGTTGGATTTGCCCCCCCGGCATGCAAGAGAGAGTCACCAAGCTTAATTGCCGGAGTTAGTTCGTGTGGTGATTTCACCATGCTAGCTTCATCGGCAGCGATCTCCATCTCCAGTTCTCAGAGCAGGTTTTCGGTTGATTTGTGGTTTCTCTTTGCCCTGACGAAGTTGCTGAGAGTGCTGCGCAGATCGGTGACGGTGCTCCCCTCAACGGGTATGTGATGCCTCTTGCATTCTTCCACCAATCTCTCTTTCTTCAATAGATATATCCAGCCAAGAGAGTCAGTGTTTAGTGTGGTGGTATCATTTTCGCTCATCCGTGTGTCATTTACTAGTCGTGGTGTGTTCGATGAACCCGCTTCCGCAGTGTTGGTGCTTGTTGAGGTTTTTGCACATGCGCCTGCAGAGCTGGGTCCCTGCTCGGGCGCCATTTATGAGGCGGGTTTTGTCGAAGGCTGAGGTATGCTCAGCCGCTCCAGAGTCCAGCGAAGGTCCCACTAACCCCCACCAAATAAAACACAATGATTTGTGTATTAAGTCGAACACACCCACACACACATGCGGCTATCTAGAAGGCCGGCAACTTGTCGTGCAGGGGAGAGCGGAAGGTAAAGAGCGAGAGTCGGCAGTCGGTGTCGGAGATTATCCGGCGGGTAATTGTACGGCGACGGGAGTGCTACTAGTGACAGCGAGATTAGCAGTGGTACGCGTCAGTCGTAGCGAAGAGCGTGGCAATAAAAGCAGTCGCGGTGGTTGTGACGGCGACGACGATGGCTACGACGGCAGCCAGCAGTTCCCTTGCAGTGGTGGTGGCGGCCTCAGCGGTGACGTGGGCAGTGGCCTATATAATGATGAGGGCGGCAGCGACCTCCCGCAGTGGTGTTGTATGCGGCCCTGATTGTGGCGAAGGGTAAATGCGGCCCCTTTTAACTACGACGGTGACAGCGGTACTGGGCGATGATAGCAGTGGCGATTACCGTACTCGTGACGGGTAGTAGTGGTCGGCCTGGGGCGACGATAATAGCGGCGGCCCCTGTAGTGAAGACAGTGGCAGCGGGCCCTGATGGTGGCAACGGTTATTGCGGCGGCCCTGGGTGACGGTGAATAGCGTGCGGTCCTCGGTAGAAATGTCGGCCTTAGGGCGGTAGCGGTGCTGGCGTTCCAGATTGGTGATACCTACGGACAACTGATCATTAGTACGGTCCTCCAGGGCATCGAAAGGTTGCCCAGTCAGCCCGTATGTATTCGCGGCCGCTAGGCGCTGCAGGGAGGTGGTTCCCTTCCCCCTTCAGCGCCCGCTAGCCGCGCGGTATCGCAAGCAGGCAGGGGTGTTCGGAATTGGGCAAGCCCAAACGGATCACGCCCATTGTCTGCTTGAGACCGTAACCAAAAATGGGTCTAGCCCATAATGGTTGTGGGGTGTTGCCTGAGGGGTAATCCCCCCCTTGCAACCCCCTTACACCAGTCAGTCTTCCTCCGAGGAGGAAAGCCAAGAGCGCCCCAAATAGGCCCGAATCCCAGGCTGCGCTCCGTGCTTACCTACGTACAACTGATGCTGGTTGAGTTCATGCTGTCAGCTTTAGCTCTGGTTTTGTATGAACCGTTTGAGAAGTGAATGGGCTTATTCCGTGTTATGCGTTTCGCGTAGCGAACTTCTTCCATCTGTTGGTGCGCATGATTATCCAAGTTGCTGTTTGCAAATTTGTATGTGCTTACCATGCCAGCTTCATGTATGCGTATGTATGCCTGTATGTATGTACATAGGGGTGCTTTTAGTCTTGTTGGTATGTTAGTTTGTGTGTACGCCTACCAGTATGTATGTATGTATGTTCATATATTGGTACCTATATGCAGTTGTAAAGCGTATGCTAGGGTGATGTCGAGTATGTTATTGTGGCGTAGGCGAAGCTACGTTACAAAATAAACAATAACAACAATCTTTTGTAAATTTCGATATCAAATGAAACGTCAAACATTATCTACGACGCGTATACATATGTATATACGTATTGAGGGCAGTGCAGGTTATACGGGGGTGGAGGTGGGGGACGGGAAATGGGGGAAATTCCCCTACATCCCTACATTCATCTACATCTCTTGTCCTTTCATAAGCCGCACAGTGTGCTTTTTGAACACTACATGCGAATTAATAGTAGCGCTTTCGACAGAAGCAGCATTTTGACACGAAACAAAATGGTTTTGAAAGCTAAAGTAAATCCCTTTCAATTGTGGCCATTGAGTCACAATTACCCCTTGACCTTAACAAAATTTGGCAAAGGAGTTCTTCGAAAAACATGCCAAATTCACGGGATTTAATATTTTTATTTATTTTTTATTTTATTAATTTTTCATTATACTAGTAGTATAGATTTTGAGACGAGCAACACGATTCCACTGTTCGAAATTGGGAAAAAAATTTGAACACCTTAATTTAAAAAATGCATTATTTATTGCATTTTTTTCTATTTCCATGCAGCCGTGCATCCTGCTTTCAATTTTATATACCTCGAACAATAAGTGCAATTCAAGACCTTTTTTTCATTTGAGCCAAGGCCCTCTGAGAGCCAAGTTATAACAATTTAAACCAATTTAAAAAAAAATTGCGTAAATTGTCGAATGAAATTTCGAAGTTTAACTTCAGAATCGTAATAATTTAGCTCTCAAAGGGCCTAGAGACTTCTAACTTGGCTTAAATGAAAGGTCTTGAATAGCACTATAACTGACTTGTTGTTCGAGGGATATAAAAATGTGTGAAGGATGCCCAGCTGCATGCAAATCATAAAAAAATCAATATATAATGTATTTGTCAAATTGAGGGGTTGAAATTTTTTTTTTCGTTTTTAAACAGTGGAATCTCAAAATCTATAATATTAGTATAATAAAAAATACAAAAAATGTTTTTTTATATAGATTTTGCATGTTTTTTTCGAAGAACACAATTTTTGACAATTTTTTTTTTTTAAATTGGCTCGATAGAACTTTTCTGCTAATTTCAACTATACTAAAATTATTTGGCGCGATTAAAAAATAAAGAAGATATCAATGGTTAAAATTAACTTTTTGGTTCTTTTAAATATTAACATCTTCTGAACTGCATAGCTTATTAAAAAACGAATGGTTCCAAAACAAAGGTAATTATTGAGTCTTTCATTTGGTGTCCATAATTTTTTCCTTTTTTATATTTTTAAGCCAGAAATACTTAAAAATAAAAAAAATATATAAGTATATTTTTTAAATGGCGTTTACTTAAAATTTATTTTAAAAAGGGTTATATTTTATACGTGAAGGAAAAGGTATTTAAATTATCTTTGAACAAGAATCAATACATTTGTGATCGGTCAAGTAGTTTCCGAGATATTATAAATATAAAATAAATAATATAAACAACTTTTTAATATACAACGCTTTTATAAATGGACTAAAAAGTATAAAATAATATTTCTCAGTCCCATAGAATTTGTTTTGATAACTTTTGATTTTAAAATTTCAGCAAAAGTCATTATAAACAAGTAAGAGCAGCGCTGTCTTCGGCTATGCCGAAGGCTTCATACCTTTCATGAACATCTGAATTTTTTACTTTAACGGATTACTGCATTTGAAAAAATTTATATATTTATAGAATACATACATATATAGAGGAGATACATACATTTATGAAAAACAATATCTAAACAATCAGAGGTATGGAAGATATACCTTATATTGCACCAATCTAAGTGATTTTCACTGCTGTGTGATCGGTATGTAAACCAGTAACACATTTTAATGGGTTTAGACTCCTACATAAAGGAGATATATCGTAATAACTGGAATCTGAACAATCAGAGGTTTAAGAGATAAAATTTATACAGCATAGATTTTAACGATTTTCTCAGTAGACTTTGTATTATTATTTATAGAATAGCTTACGAAATTTATCTGGTTTAGCAGTCCAAATAAAGGAGTTTTACAGTAAAACTCCATATCTGAACAATAAGTTTTATGGAGGAAATAAATAGGCTACAGTGACCCGCTTTTTGTTAATTTTACTGTAAACTTTCTGTTGGTAATTAGTGAAAATATTGCGAAATTTCATGTTTCTAGCTGCATGTATGGAGAAGTTATCACAAAGAATCTCGAATCTGAACAATCAGTTGTATGGAGGCTATAGGTTATAGCAACCCGATCTTCGTCATTTTCACTGTAAGTATTTTTTTGTTAACGGGTAGAAATATTGCGAAATGTCATGTTCCCAGCTGCATAAATGGAGGAGTTATAACGAAAATTCTCATAACTGAACAATCAGTTGTATGGGAGATATATGTTATAGAGACCCGATCTTTTTACTATAAGTATTCTGTTAACAATGAGTAAAAACGGCGCGAATTTTCATGTTCCAAACTGCATAAATGGAGAGGTTATCGCCAAAAATCTCATATCTGAACAATCAGTTGTATGGAGGCTATAGGTTAAAGCGACCCGATCTTCGTCATTTTTGCATTTTTGATAATGAGAGACAAGAGTGCCAAATTGCATGTCCCTAGCTACTTAAATGGAGGAGTTATAACGAAAAATCTTATATCTGAACAATCAGTTGTATGGGAGCTATATGTTATAGTGGTCCGATTCGTCCGGTTCCGACAAATGATTAATACATTATAAAAATACATCCACCTACCAAATTTCATCCGGATATCTCGAAAACTGAGAGACTAGATTGCATACAAACAGACGGACAGACAGAAAGACGGACAGACGGACATGGCTAAATCGACTCAGCTCGACGTTCTGATCATTTAAGTATACATTTTAATGGGTCTATCTCTTCTTATTCTGGTACTTACAAACATCGGACCAAAGTTATAATACCATTTCATGCTCATGAAAGGTATAAAAATTTATGAGATTGAAATCGAAAAACGTGGAGCGCATGCAACCCTGTAGCGAAAACACGAACTAGTGAACCAAATTTCTAGTTCAGTACTAGTTCTTTTTCGCCAAAAACGAACCAGTCCGATAGTTCCGCACCAGTCCAAAAGCAGTGAAATGCGGTACTTTCACTACACTATTTTATTTTAAATTTTAAAAGCAGGGAAGGTAATCATTATGAGTAAAATAATTTAAATCAGCATTTAATCATTATTTTATGAATTACTAGCTTATACCCGCGGGTTTTACCCCGCGCTTTTATACAAATAGGAAAAATAATTTAATGATGTTAGATTTTATTTCTGTGCCCATTTCGTTATAGCTCGTTATTTTTTAAGCGAGTTAAGGTATTTAGGCCGTTTAAAAATATGAAATTATAAAATCTCGTCTGCGCGCTAGGCATACGAAATATATCAATCCCTCTAAGTTTACCTCAAAATGGTTCCAGGTATACGACGCGTGAACGTGTAACCTTCTTGGAGGTGCCACGGCGGGTTCTAATATTTCCAACTCAAATTTAGTAACCTGGCCTTGATAAAATACCACTTCTCATTACTGTAGCAAATGCCTCAAGAGAGCTTTAGATTATAAGGCCGAACCCGGCTCTCCCTTTTCCATTTAATGGAATTTATTCTGTCAGTACGGCACTTATAAAATAAATCTCCATAACCAATTTAAAATACTTCGAGAGATTTTCTATCCTTCCAGAGATATGTATTAAGAAGTTTTTAGTATGTATAGGAGGCGACATGCCTCCTTTTTAATAACTCACATTTTTTCCATGAGCAATTGATACATTTTGCATACACAACTCCATACCAAGTTCCAGTATTCTTCCACAAACACTTCCAGGGATATGTGGAAAGAAAAAGTCAATTTCTGTAGGAAGTGCCACGCCCTTTTTCTTATAACCCTTCTTATAATCTTCTTCCATGAATTTAGAATTGATTTTACATACCCCAGTACCAAGTCCCAGTACTCTACCATGAACACCTCTAGAGATAAGCAGTATAAAACAGTAAATTTGTACGGCAGGAACCATGTCCCCTTTTCGAATAACGCAAATTCTTCTCTATGAGTATGGAACTCATTTTGTATACACATCTCGGTGCCAAGTTCCAGTCCTCTGCAATAAACACCTCCAGAGATATGCAGCATAGAAAAATCAATTTGCATTGGAGTTGCCACACCACCTTTTCCAATAACTCTAATTTTTCTCCATGAGTATGGTATTAGTTTCACATACATACATGCATACATATGTATTTCCATACCAAGCTTGAGTGCTTTACCCCAAACATTTGAAGAGATATGCAATATGAAACTTTCAGTCAGTATGGGAGGTGCTACGCCTCTTTTCCTAAAACGTCCATTTTTCTCCGTGAATATGAACATGATTTCACACAGTGTTGGCAAACTGTTAATCTGATTAACGATTAAAAATTAACGGTTAAAATGTTAATCGCATTTGACGATTAAAATTAATTAGTCGTAATCAACTGTACGATTAATTATAACATTTTTTTAATCGTTAATCGCTGGCTGCGATTACATTTAATTAATTTAAAACATTAATCGTTAATTCAATTAAAAATAAAATCTGATTAATTTGTCTAGTTGTCCGAGTTTGAAACAAAACACCAGTTATAGTAATTAGTTTGTGTTTTACGCTTATAAAAAGCACGTAACATAAAAAAATAATAATTATTGTTATTAGTAATACATAAACTGGGAACTTCTACAAACCTAGTTTTTAAACGTTTGTTGGTATACATCGGCGTAGCCAGAATGAAATTATGCCTATTAACCTGGCATTCCAGGGTAATATTTTATATATATATAAGTTAACACGCTGCGGCACCCAACATATTCCATTCCCACACTCTACTCGTACACGTGCCGCTGCATCAGCATAATTGCAGTCATACCGTATTGCAACCCAACGCCCCAATTCAAGGCCAATGATATTTCACCACATAACCTGTGGGAAACCAAGTTCATGATTAGTACCACGTACTAATGGTTACGCAACAAGAACCATACCAACAGAGCCAGACAGTAGCGTCAGCAAATTATGTTTCACACGATTGTGAAATACTTGCACATGCCCTCAGTGCATGTCAACCGTGGGAAGCCACGGCCTAAGCCAGCGTACCAAATACCGCGCACCTCAAGGCAGCAGAACGACAAGTCTATAAAAGGAAGCAGCACGCATCGAAGAGGCAGTTGCATGGTGGACTACTAACCCGCTTGTTCTATCTTGATAAATTACCTATCAATAAATTATTGTAAATCTAACCTTTCTTGTGTTTTCATTGTAGGGCAAGTTGGCCCTTTAATTTTTTTAGTGTTCAAGGACCCGGGGTCTTTTACTGGCGCCCGAGGCAGGGACCAGTAGTGAAGCTAATTGGAGTGAAGTGATAATTAAGTGGAAAAAAATAGCTAAACTAAAGCTATATTTAAAGAAAGGATTAAAAGCCAATAAGTGAAAAAATATTAGCTAAACAAAAGCTATATTTAAGCAAAAAGAATTAAAAGCCAATAAGTGAAAAAATATTAGCTGAAATAAAGCTATATCTAAAAAAGAATCAAAAGCCAATACGTGAAAAAATTTAGCTAAATAAAGGCTATAAATTAGAGTGAACAATTAAATGTTAATCCTGGTTACGTGAGTAATATTTCTTGTTGTTTCCATATTTCTTCTCTTCCGTCTTCCAGGATGGATTCACTCCAGGTTACAGTTACAAATTTAACTGGTGCTGTCAATGCTCTTGTAGGAGAAATTTACACACTAGAAAGGCGCATGGCACACATAGACGCGGCTCACTGTAGGCCTGTAACACTAGGAGCTGACGCCTTAGTCGAACCAGCAGATGGGGTGGTGACTCACACCCCCACTACTGAAGCGGAATTTAGGGACATTTCTGGAGTCCCTGATTCCATGAAGGACCTGAAAGAGACCGTTACCAACTTGTCAGGTGCTTTCAAGGCAATGCTGGGAAAGATGGATTCGCTCGAAACACGATTCACCCACATGAACTCCATCAGCACGGAAGCGACAGCAGCCGCGATTGATGGGCCACGTGGAGTCGACTGCGCGGACGAGGAGTGTCCAGTATGTTCATGCCCTGAACCTACCGGTTTGACGGTATATCAAATAGGCAGCAAGTGTAGGATTGTGTTTTTTGATGAGGCATTTTTCAAATTGAAACCGCGTGTTTCAAGAACATCATAAATTCAAGGACGATCACTGAAACTAGCCATTCCCGGCTCTAACGTGACATAACGTAGCCTTCGACAAACCAATACCTATACTACGACAGACTTGATATCCTGTGCTAGTGACTGGGAACAGTTCAAATGTGACAGTGCCAAAGTGGAAACGAAAAAGTGAAAATTGAAAATGAAAAAATAATAAGACCTAAATTAAGGTGCATTTAAATTAAGGCTTGTACATCCGCATAAAAAAATATTTGGAAAACCGTGGGGTATAGAGGCCCTCAGGTTTATAACATAAGCTTAGCTCTGCGATCCCCACGGGGCACTCCAGGGTATAAAAGCTCCTCTTCCTAGAAGAGGTGAAATGATTGAAATAAAAATTAAGTGCAAAGGCTGACACAGCCAAGGAGGAAACTTAAATTAAAACTGCCGAGGCTCGTGACCCCGAAAGAACCTCGGGCTTAGGTTATAAACTATTACGTCCACACCCTGCTGGTCCTTAATGACAGTAACGGGTATAAAATTGTTGAAAGTAGTCCTGTGACCCCGAAGACCCTCAGGCAACTAAATAAATTAAAAATACATAAATTAATAACTATGATGACGCCGCTGGTACTTCACCTACTATTCTCACGTGAATATATCGACCGGACTTCATCAACTCAAAACTCTAATCTCAAGAGCAAACTTAACCGATTATAAAAGAAAATATCAAAGCTGAATAGGGAAAAGCAATATCGAATGGTGATTGACTACAAGAGGTTAATCACAGTGACAATAGCATACACGTATCTTAACCCTGACATAAACGCGACGCTTTGTAACCTCGGACAGGCTAATTATTATTCTACGATAGACTTGACGTCTGGTTTTCACCAAATACCAGTGAAGGACTCAGACATACTTAAAACCGCTTTCTCAACGATGAATGGGAAGTATGAGTTTTTGAGATTGCCTTTCGGCCTTAAAAACGCACCGGCCATTTTTTCAACGCATGATCGACGACGTACTGAAACAATATATCGGCAAAATCTGCTACGATCCAATCTTAAAGTGAATTTAGAAAAAACACATTTCCTGCAGACTGAGGTTGAATTTTTAGGGTACATC
>NW_023458569.1:2862408-2864734 GCF_013731165.1 Rhagoletis pomonella | reverse complement strand
AAAAAAGGTCGAGGCCATGAACTCAATCTTGCCACCACGCAATTTGAAAGATCTAAAAAGTTTTTTGGGAATGACCTCCTACTATCGGAAGTTCATTCGGGACTACGCAAAAATAGCTAAGCCATTAACAAACCTAACGCGTGGGCAAAATGCACAAATAAGGGCCAGCGCATCAAGGAAGGTAGCAATACAACTTGACAGTGCCGCCTTGCAGGCCTTTACTGACCTGAAACGTGTGCTAACCTCTGCCGATGTTCTGTCATTTCCTGATTTCGGCAAGCCTTTTAACCTGACCACTGACGCATCGAACTACGCAATTGGTGCAGTTCTATCACAGGGGGGATATGGGTACGGACAAACCAATTGCATATATTTCTCGTTCCCTAAACAGGACTGAGGAAAACTACGCCACCAATGAAAAGGAGATGTTAGCTATTGTATGGGCATTAGATAATTTGAGATCATATTTGTACGGTTGCAAAAAGATAAGGATATATACTGATCACCAACCTTTAACCTTCTCCTTGAGCTGCCGCAATTATAATGCAAAATTAAAAAGGTGGAAGGCACGAATCGAGGAGTATAACTGCGAAATAATTTATAAGCCAGGGAAGGCTAACGTAGTTGCCGATGCTCTTTCACGTCTGAAGACCGAAGTTAACGCTTTAACGGATTCTGTGGTGGCTGAACCGTCAGAAAGCGAAATTGGAAACAATGATGAGGATGCTGCATCGGAGGCAACGATTCACTCCGCTGAACAAGATAATTCCGATCTGATACCGCATGTAGAGGTACCCATAAACGTCTTTAGGAACCAGCTGATATTTAGGGTGGGTCAAGAATCTCGATGCCATGAGCAACCGCATCATGGTTACCGCAGATATTTTATTTCTTTACCAAACATCGATAGGTCGAACCTCATTCCAATTCTTAAAGAATGCCTTAACCCTAATGTCATAAATGGCATAAAAATCCCTGAGGAATTTATCCAACTGTTGCAAAACGTGTATACGGATAACTTCCACAGGTATAAAATCAGGATAACCCAGCGCCTAGTGGAAGATGTAACTATCCCAGACAGAATTTTCAATATAATCGAGGAAGAGCATCGCAGAGCACACCGGAATCCAAAGGAAAATCGGGAACAGGTTTTGGAAAAATACTACTTTCCAGGTATGTCAAAACAAATTAGGGATTATGTTAAGCAGTGCGAAGTCTGCAAGCTTAACAAATATGACAGGCACCCGGCTAAGCCTCATCTCCAACCGACACCAATTCCCAGCCACCCATGTGAGATTATCCACATGGATATTTTTGAAATCGAAAAACAGAAGTTCCTTAGTTGTATTGACAAATTTTCGAAATTTGCCAAACTGTTCCCTATCAAAAATAAGTCGTCCGTTTATATTAGAAGAAAACTTACCGATGTTTTACATTATTTTTCCGTGCCAAAAACCTTGGTCATGGACAACGAGAGGGGATTCCTAACTCCACTCGTTCTCAATTACATTAGGTCTCTCGGGATTGAAATCTACCAGACTCCTACACAACGGAGCGAGGCCAATGGCCAGGTAGAAAGGCTACATTCAACCTTGATAGAAATTTATCGATGCTTGTCTAATGATTTTCCCAGGATGACTCCCAAGGAGAGGATAGCGATTGTCGTAGACAGATACAACAATACAATCCACTCCATAACCAAAAGAAAACCGGTGGATGTATTCTTCAATAGAACAGCTCGGATAAACTATCAAGGCCTGAGAGACTTTAGGGACCAAACGCACGAAAATATCAAGGCTCTCTTACTCCACGAACAGGAGAGTAGAAATGCGAGAAAGAATAAAACTCGCTCGCCCCCTCGGAACTTTAATAGCGGTGATGAATTATTCATCGCCAACAAACAAATAAAAGGTAAACAAAAGGCACTTTATAAAAAAGAAGCCGTTGCCGAGAACAGAAATGTTACCATTACCACGGAAAGTGGAAAAAAATTCCACAAAGTGGATGTAAAGAACGTATAAGATAACATTGGTCAAAAGGTTAATGAGAAGCTTAAAGATCATTAGAATCCGGAGGTCCGGATGCAAGCGTTAACGCGCCTGTAGCCGTTGAAGTTATAGTGGATCAATTCCTTTTTCCTCACTGGTGTGGGATAACTGATGCGGAGGGGTTCAACTCCCCCCAAAATGATCTTCTGCTTACTTGCGTGAAGCCATCCGTGCCATGAGTAGGTCGTTTGCAATTATAAACGCTTACGAATGAAAGGGATCAACGCGGACCTTCCATAGTCAAGTTAACACCTATATTCCAATGCAAATGGAAAAAA
>NW_023458569.1:2836001-2857408 GCF_013731165.1 Rhagoletis pomonella | reverse complement strand
TTTTTTAACAGGTGGCAACTCTTAAAAAATAGCCTATTAACTAATCTAGCTCATAAGCTATCTTCGTACAAATTTTCATACAAATCCGTTCAGTCGTTTCGGCGTGATGGTTTCCCAAACATCCAAACATACAAACTTTCACATTTATAATATTAGTAAGATAAGATTATTGATTTTTTTTGTTTCGCTCAAACGGAATAATTATTATTTGATTTTTATTTTTGGGATTACAAATAATGACTATTTTATGATTTTATTTTTTCGCGCAGAGATTATCATTAATTTTGAGTTTTATTTCTCCACTTAAAAATAATGATAATTTATAAAATTGAAAAGGCCATACAGACGCAACCTACTGAAATTTTGACCTGAAAAGTTTGGGTCTTATTCCTCTTATAAGGGTGCGGCTACCTCTCAAAAGGATACGTCGGTAATCACACTGGTATAGTTTTTGAGTTGCTTAATAATCATTATACTTAGTGATTCCATAAACAAAGGCCAATATCCTGAAGGACAATTGAGAAAGGCAATGCAGTTGCAGAAAAAGAGGCATTTAAAAAAAAAGATGTCAAAATAATTATCACTTTCTCACTACATTTATTTAAAAATGCAAGCCACCAGAGCTACCTTTTTTTTAAGAAAAGACAAATTAATCTTTCTTTTATGCAATCCAGCACATCTACCTTAATACACTCAGTCAATAAAGTTTAGGTACAACGAATTTTTTACAATACGGGCAACTATTTTTTAAATATTTTAGTTTTAGTGCCAAACTAGAGCCAAAGGGATGCAACGGGGGACAATTGACACTTCCTAGGACATCGCAATGTTAAATTCGCCATTCGCTAGCATGCAAAAGAGAATTAACGCGTACTAGTCATGGTTCCAAACGCACTAGAACCGAACCAGTTCCGCACTAGTTCGTTTCCCTACAGGGATACAAAGCATTCGATTTAATTGACAATAGTCAAACTACATAACATAGACCCAAAATTTCTACAGAGAAATTACAAATTTGAGACCGATTTTAAGCGGTCGTTATTCATATATCCACATGCATACATATATTACCCTTCATATCAATTTAGGTTTATTACATGCGCCCCACGCTTTTCATTTTCAATCTCATAAATTGTTTATAATGACTTTTGCTAAAATTTCAAAATCAAAAGTTATCAAAACAAATTCTATGGGACTGAGAAATATTATTTTCTACTTTTTAGTCCCTTTATAAAAACGTTGTATATTAAAAAGTTTTTTTATACCTTTCATGAGCATGAAATGGTATTATAATTTTGGTTCGATGTTTGTAAGTACCAGAATAAAAAAAGATATAGACCCATTAAAATGTATACTTATATGATCAGACCGTCGAGCTGAGTCGATTTAGCCATTTCCGTCTGTCCGTCTGTCTGTCTGTCCGTCTGTTTGCATGCAATCTTGTCTCTCAGTTTTCGAGATATCCGGATAAAATTTGGTAGGTGGGTGTATTTTTATAATGTAACATATAAATCCCATACAACTGATTGTTCAGATATGGACAGGTAGGAACATGAAATTTTGCAGTACTTGCACCCATTATCAACAGAATACTTACAGTGAAAATTACAAAGATCGGGTAACTATAACCTATAGCTCCCATACAACTGATTGTTCAGATATGAGATTTTTCGTTATAACTTCTCCATTTATGCAGATAGGAACATGAAATTTTGCAGTACTTGCACCCATTATCAACAGAATACTTGCAGTGAAAATTACAAAGATCGGGTCACTATAACCTGCAGCCCCCATACAACTGATTGTTCAGATACGAGGTCTTTTATCATAACTCCTCCATTTATGCAGCTAGGAACATGAAATTTCGCACCATTTTCACTCATTACACTATGCGACAGTCAAAATCGGGATGGGATGAAACCAACGGAAAATGCTATATCGGTCAAAAACAAGTTATACGTGTCCCGGCGTTTCGCTGGGTCACGTCTAGGAATCGAGATATATATATAAATATCATATAGGGGAAATTGTCACCTTTGGTGGTCTTTTTTTGACATAACTCGAGAACCACTAGTCCGATTTTGCTCAAATAAATTAAAAAAAAAAATTAAAAATTACAATTCCTTTAATCTGTTCATATAACGTTTTTCTATATAATCAACAGTTTTGCCGGTAAAAATAAATGTATGAAGAAAAAAATATTTTTTGCCTAAAATATTAAATTTTTTTAAAACTGTTAATTATATAGAAAAACGTTATATGAACAGACTAAAGGAATTGTAATTTTAAATTTTTTTAAATTTGTCTGAGCAAAATCGGATTAGTGGTTCTCGAGTTATGTCAAAAAAAGGCCACCAAAGGTGGCAATTTCCCCTATATGATAGTTATATATATATCTCGATTCCTAGACGTGATCCAGCGAAACGCCGGGACACGTATAACTTCTTTTTTACCGATATAACTTTTCCCGGTAGTTTGAACCCTTCCCGATCACTGACCCCTACCATTTGTCTCACAGTGTTATTAACAGAATACTTACAGTGAAAATAACAAGGATCGGGTGACTATAACATATATGTATCTTCCATACATCTGATTGTTCAGTTATGGGATTTTACTGTAAAACTCCTTTATTTGAACAGCTAAACCCGATAAATTCCGTAAGATATTTTATAAATAATAATACAAAGTCTACTGAGAAAATCGTCAAAATCTATGCTGTATAAGCTTTATCTCCTATAATTTATGTTTATGTAGGAAACTAAACCCAATAAATTGTGTTGCCGGTTTACATACCGATCACTTAGCAGTGAAAATCTCTTAGATTGGTGCTAATATAAGGTATATCTTCCATACCTCTGATTGTTTAGATGCGATTTTTTATATAAGTATGTAACTCCCCTATCGATGTATGCATATGTATTCAAAAGCAGTAATCTGTCAAAGTAAAATTTGCAGATGTTCATGATAGGTATGAAGGCTTCGGCATAGCCGAAGACAGCGCTGCTCTTACTTGTTCTTATATTATTTATTTTCTACTTTTTAGTCTTGTCTGAATAAAATTTTGCAATAGATATTAAAATAATTCAACGATATTAATAGATTGCAGAGCTGTAAAATGATTGAATCAACATAGTCTGCATTCACTCGGCATTCCTTTCAAAATGTTGATCGTTGGTTTGTATAAATAAAAATCTCATTCCTGAGTGGTTTAAAATATTTGAAAACAAACAAACTGTGTTTCGTTATTGAATGGTATATTGTGAATGTACAGCAGCATTCACACTCACACATCATTGCATATTTACAATGAATGCACACTTTGTTACCATTCAGTACCAATAATTTGTTCCCAGGGTTGATATATTTTATACATTAAAGTTTAAACATATCTGGAATTAGAACAAAAACAAATATTTTATTTCAACGTATATGGGAATTTGTCAGAAACTTCGAATTTTTTTGTGAAATATATTTCTTTTTCAAATCGTGAGCACATATCTGAATTTTTTAGCATACGTTTCTTCAGCTGCTGGAATACGGAATGCAACGTGTTGCAACGTTTTAAAGCAACGCACCAAACGCTATTAACGTTTTTTTTTGCAATTGGAAAGTGAGTGTAATTTTAGTCCTATTTCGAAAATTTTTAACATATAGCTTTTTTGTGCCAATGTCACTAACTGTACTGAGTTTAGTTTAGATTGATTAAACAGTTACAGAGATACACGTACAGCGAACCAAATAAAAACTGGGACGGGACTTTTTACTAACTTTTGGCTATTTTTATATATTTTATTTAATATCTGTTATTTTTTTATGAAAGTATAGCTGGTTAGTTAACAAATACGAAATATGTAAATCCAAATTTCAGACTTGGTGCAAAAATTATGAAAATTCTGCAAAGTTTTACCAAAATTTCTAACTTCCTGATCAGGATCTTTAGACAAAATTTTGGTATTCAGATTTGTAGCCCATTAAATTCAACAATTTTTATTGAGCCCGAGGCCGTTTTTTAAATGAAAATTTATTGAGGAAAAGCAACAATAATTTGAAAATATGGTAGAAGTGATAGCTATTTCGGAAATCACCACATTTCCTCATCAGACTTCTTTCAGTAGGCTTCGAACCGACGATCCCACTGACTCAGCCAGTTGCCTATGCACCGTGCTAAGTACGCCTTGTAAATTATCGTTTGCTTTTTTCCACTATTTTCATTTTTTGTTATGCCAACACAATCAAGCGCAGCTATTCCGCTGCAATTCACTTGATCATGTGGTTGTTGGTATTGTTGGTTTTTGCTAATAATTCTATTTTGAGAATGTTTAACTTTTAGGTGTGCTCGTCCTTAAGTTATTTGTTTTTGTTATTTTTTTGGCCTTATAAAAATTATATTCACCAATTTTTATTGAACTCGAGGCCGTTTTTTAAATGAAACTTTATTGCGGAAAAGCAACAATAATTTGAAAAAATGGTAGAAGTGATAGCTATTTCGGAAATCACCACATTTCCTCATCAGACTTCTTTCAGTAGGCTTCGAACCGACGATCCCACTGTTTCAGCCAGTTGCCTATGCACCGTGCTAAGTAAATTATCGTTTGCTTTTTCCACTATTTTCATTTTTTGTTATGCCAACAACAAAAACGGCCTCTAGCTCAATAAAAATTGTTGAATATAATTGTTATAAGGCCAAAAAAATAACGAAAACAAGTAGCCCATAACATTTTATCAAGCAAATTGCAAATTTTAAGTATCTTGGGCTTGCCGTTGATTTTTGGAAAGTTTTTTTTCGGAACATAACTGCCTAAAATCAACGGTAAGTCTTATCATCTACAGCCCAAGCTATTTCACTTGACACCTCATTTTCGAAAATCGAACGAACGGTGTACATTTGATGTCATGCACAAAAACTACCTTTGGTATTATATATATGTGGCAACTCTGTTGTCGGCGCAACTTCCAACAGCACAAATCACAGCAAACGTAACTTTAACAAATCTCAAAATCTTTTCATTCATTCGCTTTTCATCTTTTTCCCGACACGTGTTATCCTAACCTTTGATAATGGTTTTGTAAGTTTTGTAATCAGTTAACATAAATTAATAAAGAGAAGTAAAACCTACAACTGGTGACTCCGACGCACAATGGATGGCGACAGCAGTGTGATACAAGCACCAGATTCGAGGAGTATGCAGAGTATGCACACACTTTCACTGCCGAAGCTGCCTCTGCCGGCGTTGTCAGAAAGCAACATCGAGGCATAAGGTGTGTACTCGTATTGAGAGGACACAATTCTCCAGCAGCAAAAGTTCTGAGAAGTTAGCAGCATTCGCTCTCAAAGAGACGAAATATCAACAGAAGTACGAGAGCGCAAAATTTGCAAAAACTTGCAACCTTCGAAACAGCTGATCACTTGCACAGTTGCTACTGGTGATTAATTTGGCAATTTATTTTCTGTTTGGTACATTTTCCCCCGATTTGCCATTTTATACAATTGAACAGTTTTCGATAAGAAAAACCTTTTCAAAATACAAATTAATTATATCGGAATGAATAAGTTATTTTTCTCATAATTATTTGTGATATCACATGGTGACGCATTCAAAAACAAGAGTATCTCCTCCAAACACCCATCATTGATCCAAAAACAATGTAATAGATATAGCTACAAATGTAGCTTTAAAATTATACAATTTTCATTTCAACAATCAACCTACCAAAACCGAAAACTTCAGCAAAACAACATTTCAGCATGCTGCATTTAAATCTATTTTGGTATATTTAAAGGTAAATTATGGTCCAAAGGAAAAATATCATACGGCAACCATAGTCAGCACACACTAAAGCAAAAAAACTAGAGATTGATAGCAAATTAGCGAAAAATAAACACAACAAACGTTGTGCATATTAAATTTACTCACTTTTTCGTTGTATACTAGCATTACGAATAAAATTTGCAAGAAATAACTCAAAAAGGCCATATTTTCTTTTGTTTATTTACAAACATGTGTTTGTGATCAGCTGATTTTCTTACTTGCAAGTTTTAGCTGGGAAAAATTTTTTCCAGCAGAAATTTTCAGCTCTCTTTCACATTTTGCTCTCTCAATTTCCCCTACTTTGCAAGTTTTTTGCGTACGAGAACGCAAAACTAGTTAAAGTTTTCTAAAACTTTAGATAGTTGGGCGCACGAGTACACTCCTGTAATTCTACTCCCTCGAATTCTGGTTCGAAGCATCTATGGTGATTGGAGACACGCGAAAATACAACATCGTTTTGGCAAGTGTGCCTCCACATCGGCTTATCGAGCTGCGAGCAGCAATCGAAGCAGCGCCTACCACAGGGAAGTACGCGTACATCAAGCAGAAGGTGATGTTGTTGTAGCAGCATACAAGTTCCCCAAAGGATTTTCGGGGAGTGTTGCTGGAGTGACAGCCCTTGGCCAGATATAAATCTGGGTCGTTCCGGTTAAATAGACCCGACTGTCGTGGGAACGAAGCAGAAGGTAATCGAGCATTTTGCTGACAGTGAGCAGCGCCGCTTGCAGAGGGTGCTCTCAGAAATGCCTCTCGCTAACAGGAGGCCAAGTGAACTCTACAATGAGATGAAACGCATGGCGGGTACATCTCTGAATGACGGCGTGCTTCTTAACCTATGGATCGGCCGATTACCTCCACATGCACGTGGAGAAAATATAGCACCAGATGTTCGGCTAGCTCAGAGGTTAAGAACAGCAGATTGAATTTTAGTAGTAGCAGAAGCTTCGTCGCCGCTGAGTGATTTCCAGCAAATTCAGAAAGAAATAGCAGCACTTTCCCGCGATGTCCGCCATTTGCTAGACAGCCGCAAATCACGTAAGAACTCTCGTTCGCGTTCACAATCACATTCTCGTTCCCGTTCTCGCAATAGCGCACACGATGTATGCTGGTATCATGCCACCTACAAGCAAAAAGCTAACAATTGCCGCAAACCATGTGCTTTTGGTAAAAAGCTAACCTCAACCAACGAGAAATCGCAATAGGCCAGCTCAGCTGAACTCTCGGAGTTAGGCGAACATTCCGAGAATGAAAATACTTCACGACTGTGCATTCGTGATTCAACCAGCAGTATTCAATTTTTAATAGACACGTGCGCGGACGTATCCGTCGTCCCAAAACGCCTACATTCAGCTCGAGCTACGCCTACAGCAATGAAATTGATCGCCGCCAATGGCACTGCCATAAATGTTTACGGCCAAGTTCTAATAAAGCTTAGTTTAGGTTTACGACGTGAATTTATTTGGAATTTATTAATTGCAGACGTAATCCATGCAATTATAGGTGTAGCCTTTTAGCAAATTTCAACGTCATAGTCGATGTGAAGGGCAAATGCTTGCACGACGGTTTGACTTCACTTAAAGCTGTATGTGCTTTGGAAAACACCAACATTGCTGGGGTCAAAACGTTTGACGCTGGCACGCGTTATTCCAATATTCTGAAGCAGTTCCTGGAAATAATACGTAGTCCCAAACCTGGAGCAAAAACGAAATCAATGGGAACGCACCGCATCGAGACAACCGGTTAACCCGTGTTCGCAAGACTCCGCCGCTTGCCTCCAGAGAAACTAAACGCCGCCCGCGCAGAATTTGAAACCTTGGTGAAGTTGGGCATTTGCCGGCCGTCGTGCAGCAGTTGAGCAAGTCCACTGCACATGGTAAGGAAAGCGGATGGATCTTGGAGACCATGCGGCGACTATTCCGTAATTGCAAGATTTTGCTGCTATACTTAACGGAAAAACCATATTCTCCAAAATTGGCCTTCAGAAAGCATTCCATCAGGTGCCTATTCATCCTGATGACGTAGCCAAAATGGCGATTACTACGCCTTTTGGACTCTACGAATTCACCTACATGACCTTCGGCTTGCGCAGCGCGGCGCAAACCTTTCAGAGGTTAATTCACGAGGTTTTTCGAGGTCTAGACTTCGTTTTTGCTTATCTGGACGATATTTGCATCGCTTCGACAACACCCTCAGAACACGAACAGCACTTGCAGTCGCTTAAAAAAAAATTTCCTGACGATTAATGTTGCCAAGTCACAATTTGGCGCGACGGAGCTAAACTTTCTCGGCCATCGTATCACTGGCGAAGGTATACTCCCGCTTTCGGATCGTGTAAAAGCACTGGTAGAGTACCCGCTACCCACAGTCGCCAAAGAGCTCAAGCAATTTTTGGCGATGTTGAATTTTTATCGTCAGTTTTTGAAAAATGCAATAAACTTTCAAGGACCGCTGTTCAAAATGGTTCGCGGCAACCTGCGAAATGACAGTTCCAGCTTACAATGGACAGCAAAAACCATACACTGTTTTGAAGAATGTAAGAAACAACTAGCTAACTGCGCTTTACTTGCGCAACCGCCACCAAACGCCGAACTTTCTTTATGGGTTGACGCCTCTAATTTTGCTGCAGGTGCCGTCCTAAACCAGATTACCAATAATAAGATGGAACCGCTTGCGTTCTTTTCACGCAAATTTTCCGGCTCCGAGTCTAGATACAGCACCTATGATAGGGAGCTGACCGCCATGTACTTAGCGACACGTTACTTTCGCTATCCCATAGAATGAAGGTGCTGCGATATTTACACTGATCACAAGCCTTTGACTTTTGCTTTTAAGCAAAAGCTCGATAAGGCGTCAGATTGACAGGCGCGTCAAATCACAACAGACATAAGATTTGTCGAAGGTCAAAGTAACATCGTTGCTGATCTTCTTTCCCGAATACAGCGGAACAGTGTCGATTCAGAAGTGGTCCAAACCGATAACAGTCTGCACAATGAAGATCGTGTTCAACAAATCGACGCACCTCCCATAAACTACGACGAGCTAGCGGAAGATCAGAGCCACGACGAGGAACTCAGAATGTTTCTGGATGAAGGTAGTACCAGTTCGTTAAATCCTAAACGTTTTGCTCTTCCTTTCAGCAATCGCAGTGTTTACTGTGCCATCTCCAACGACGGTATACGACCGTTTATAACACGGAAGTTTCGCCAGCAAGTTCTTCGCGCCACTCACGGCTTATCGCATCCGGGCTCAAGGGCTACTGTAAAGCTCATGTGCGACCGCTTTGTATGGCCTGGAATTTTCCACGACAGCATCGAATTTGCACGGACCTGTGTAAACTGTCAACGTAACAAGATAAGCCGTCATGCAACAGCACCCCTTGTAAGAAGGGACCTACCTTCACAACGCTTCGTCCACATCCATATCGACGTGGTCGGACCATTTCCGTTAGCAGATGGATGTCGATACTGTCTGACTATTATCGACCGCTTTACGCGTTGGCCAGAAGCTATTACTATCGCCGACTCGACGGCATGTACCGTTTCACGAGCGCTAATTAACGGCTGGATTGCGCGATTTGGAGTTCCTGCCGATATCACTTCCGACTTGGGACGACAATTCATAGGCTCAGTATTTCAGGAGCTCGTGAAAGCATTGGGCGTCAATCACTTACGCACAACACCGTACCATCCGCAAACAAATAGGATAGTGGAGCGGTGGCATCGGACGTTAAAAACGTCAATTTTGTGGCAAGACACGCAGAGACGGACCGCGTACTTGCCAATAATACTATTGGGGTTACGTTCCACGTTTAAAGAGGATATAAAGTGCACAGCGTTAACTTACAATGGTACCGACAATTTAAGTCAACTGGGTCGAATAAAAATGTACAAGTTTTCCAATTTAAATAAACTTTATTGAGTAGTATTAAAGTACACCAAGTTCAAAAATTTAGTCGTTCTCGTCGATATCCAAATCGAAAAGAAAATTTTTACGCTAGCAATGTGCTAACAGTAGACAGGTGACAGTAGTACGGATGGTGTGCAAGCAAGCGGTGATAATACATCCCAAATCATTGCAGCGACGAGGTTGCCAGACCTTCAGTAACACTCCCCGCCGATATGCCATCGACAGTATGGCCTACCAGATCTAAAACAGCAATCTTAGTCGCAGGACTCTCATATAATCCAGATGTTGTCTGCACTATTGCGCTACGTACTTGTCCGTCCGTAGATTTCCTCACTGCAGTTACACGGCCGCGGGGCCAACAGTTGCGAGGGTTGTCAGGGTCAGCGATGTACACATAATCGTTTACTTGAATAGGCTTAACGTCGACAAACCCCTTACAGCGACAAGTTATTGCAGGCAAGTACTCGTGTAGCCATCGCTTCCAAAAATTATTGGCAATTATTTGCGTTGCTTGCCAATTGCGGCGTAAGAAGACACCATCATTTTCCTTCACCAAAGGTTTAGCGCCAGAGGAGCAACCGAGGAGGAAGTGATTCGGTGTTAAGGCTTCTGTTCAGTCAGGGTCCACTGGTACGTAGGTAAGTGGGCGAGAGTTAACACACATCTCTACCTCTAACAAAGCTGCACGTAACAATTCCTCTGATAGCTTCCATGGGGGTAAGATTTGGTAGAGTACGTCTTTGATTGAACGTGCTAGGCGTTCCCACGCACCGCTTATGTGTGGTGATGAAGGAGGAATGAATTTCCACGTAGTAGCTATTGTAGTGAATGCTGCAATCATTTGGTCTTGATCCATCACTTTAATTGCTTCTCGCAGCTCTCGCTCGGCACCTTTAAAATGTGTGCCGTTGTCGCTCCAAATCTCTATTGGTGAACCACGACGTGCCATGAAGTTCCGCACCGCTATAATGCATAAATCTTTGGATAAAGAATTAGATAATTCAATATGGACTGACCGAGTCGCAAAGCACGTAAATAGAACACCATAGCGTTTTTCGCGGCTCCACCTTACGGCAACAGTCAA
The DNA here is from genome assembly GCF_013731165.1 of Rhagoletis pomonella. Classification (NCBI taxonomy): domain Eukaryota; kingdom Metazoa; phylum Arthropoda; class Insecta; order Diptera; family Tephritidae; genus Rhagoletis; species Rhagoletis pomonella. Next base: position 2,846,605 of record NW_023458569.1, on the reverse strand, counting down.
AGGCCCGAAGTAGTCTACACCTACATATGAGAAGGGGCGGCTGAAGGCAGCAACTCTTACGTCTGGTAAGTGGCTCATCTTTGGAGGTTGAGTGTGAACGTGACGATTGCGGCACGTTTGGCAAGAAGGTCTTATTTTATTCGCTACAGTGCGTAGGCTTGGAATCCAAAACCTTTGACGTTATTCGCTTACAACGGTATAGTGTATACTTTTTAACCGACCTCCCAGGCGAAGTAATCCGGTGTCATCGAGGAGAGGCTTTAACTTAAATATCGTACTTGTTTTGCTTACTGTTCGTCCTCTGCGTAGAGCCAAAATCTCTTCAGTGAAGTCGCATGCCTGGACAGCGCTTATTATCAAACGTTCAGCCTGTTTGAAGTTATCTGTAGTTGGAAGTAGACGTTTTGACTTATTTCCTTTTATGACAGTTAACCAGAAACGGGCAATGCTAGTGACAGTAGCGACGACGCGAAGTAATTTTTTGTAGCGAGAAAATCGGTGAAACTGGATGGAAAGCGTTGATAAGCATTCGTCTTCTAAGTGGTGACCAACATATTGGACCCGAAGTTCTTCATTCGTTTCGGAATGTTTCTCGGCTTCGGTGGGCCAAGTCGATTGTATATTGTTATTGTATAACAAAAATGATGACCCCTTCAACCACCTGCTTTTGCTGGATAAATCTGAAGATTTTGTCCATTTTGACGACGAATTGCCGATACCGGCGCTAGTCAGAACGAAGCCAGGATAGGACAGTACGCGAATCCGTTCAGAATGTGTTAGAAGATATAGGTATTGTCAATGACTTTATTATTCCATATGCGAGACGAGCGCCAAGCAAGGCCGCCTGTAGTTCCAAACGCGGAATCGACATTAACTTCAGCGGGGCTACTCGTGTTTTATTTCCAACATTGTACACTCAACTAATTCGTTATTTGTGTGAAGTAAATAACTAACCGCTGCATATCCGCCTTCACTGGCGTCTACGAAGGTATGAAGCTCGACATTGCTTGCTTTTGTATAATTATTTTCAAAGTAACATCAGGGTATTCGTATGCCTTCCACGTCTGGCAGCAAACATGTCCAACGTTGCCATTTTAAATATTGCTCTTTGGGAATGGGATCGTCCCAAGAGCACAAAACACGCCAGGTCTCTTGAAATATTATTTTGGCATACATAACGTAGTGTCCTAGAAGGCCCAGAGGGCCGAAGACTGCCATAATGATACTAAGCATTTCTCGCTTCGTAGGGTGTCGATACCCGTGCAATAAGTCTTGGTCTCTTTTTCGTTGAGATGACCAAAATGCTAGGCAGTCATCGTTTGGGAGCCACCACATTCCGAGGATTTTTTCCGCAGTTAAGCCGCTTTCATCGCTGAAATTCAATGATGGTGTTGGCAGACAACCTAACTGTTCTAACACGACAGCAGAGTTAGACACCCAGTTGCGTATATTGAAGCCTGCCTTAGAGTGAATATAACGAACATCACGCGCTAGCTGTATTGCCTTTGATTCGGTATCTACCGAATCAAGCATGTCGTCCACGTAGTGGTTATTTATTATGCTATCTACCGCCCTCGTATACTCAGTTTCAAATTCCTTGGCCTTTTTATTTTTGATAAACTGTGCGCAGCTCGGCGAACAGGTGGCTCCAAAACTCATTACTTCCAAAACGTAAATATCAGGTATTTTTGCGCCGTCCTCGTACCATAAAAATCGCTCAAAGTGTTGGTCTTCGGGCCGTATACGTACCTGGTGGAACATCTCAGCTATGTCGCCACCAACAGCGATACGTCTCTGGCGAAACCTGCGAAGAATTGAGACCAAAGAATTCAACTGATCTGGTCCCTTAAGAAGCAGCGAATTTAGTGAGACGGCGCCGACTTTAGCCGCTGCGTCCCACACCAAGCGCACCTCTCCGTATCGATGACAGTTCTATGTCTTTGGCCATTTTCTGACGCAAACAGTCGAACTACGTAAGGCCATTGAATAGCTATCTGGGAGAATTTCATTATCGGTTCGCCACAGCAAACAAGTTTCGAAGCGATCTCCACGGCGCACCGTAAAACGGTCTAACTGATCAAGGGCGAGTTGGTCATCCTTACTTATAAGCAGGCATGGGCAGAGAACGAGCACACGCTCAAAGAGCGTAATCATCGTGTGTACGTATACAAGCAAGAGCGTAACAATGAGAACGCGACAACATGCAAATTGAATTAGGCACACTAACCCATTCTCAGTTTTAGCTAACGCTTGTTTGTGGTAGTCCCCACCTTTGCTTATAAGCTTAGGCTCACTTGCCACGTTCTCGCAATCGATGCTCAAAAAGTTCTTCACCGCTCGAATTAGTTCCGCATTGAGCCCACAATCGCAATCGCTCACGTGAAGTACATAGTTGTTGAATGTTAGCCCGCACGGAATATTGGTCCTCAAATTGCCTTTAATAGTCCAACCGAGACGGGTCTTTTCTGCAATTGGGTCAGATGCGTACCCTTTTCTTGATTTTAAGCTGGTACTTAAGCTGTCGTTATCTACACTTATAAGCAACCTGGGAACAGCATCGCTGTATGAGTGTAATGGAATGCCTCTCAGATGCCTATATTGTTCTTTGAGTTTTTCCGCATCAAGAGATTGCGTTGGCAATAAGAGTTTTTTAACAGTGTGAACATTTCTAAGCGGGAATCGTCTAGTGCCGCCCGATGCAGAAATATCGATATCAACTCTAATGGACTCATCCTCAGTGCGGTGGGTGTCACCGGTCCACCTCAAGCAGAGTGGTTGCGGAGTTCCCTTCAGATTGAGTGCACGTTGAAGTTCCTCGTCAATCAGCGTTAGCGACGACCCGTCGTCGAAAAAGGCATAAGTCTATATTTTTACTCCGTTGCCATATAAATTCACAGGTAGTATACGGAACATTACGTTGTTCCCCCCTTCAGAGTGAGCATTGCATGTAGCACCAACTAATGAAATATCTAAAGCTGTGGGATTTTTAACTTTATGAAGGAGAAAATGGTGAGCGAAAGAGCAGCCATCGACACTACAAACCTTCATTGATTTGCACTGCTCGAAATTGTGAGGTCTCAAACACCGCTTGCATAGCGAAAACTCGCGCACCATTTTCCATTTCTCCGAACGGCTGAGTTTCTTAAAGGTATTACAAAAACACACAGCCTCGCAGGTACTACCGCATGTTAAGCAAGAAGAAAAATTTGAGCGTTTGCTTATTTAATGAGCGTTTGAGTATTTAATGAACCACGTTTTCGCATTTTGGCGGTTGTGCTAGGTATAATCACAGCGTTCGCTCCCTCTGCCAAATGTAAAAGCCAGGTGCTAAAGTCGTCAAGATTGCAGGAGGGGATTGAGATTTTCTGCATACCTCAGTACGCGGGCAGAAGACCTGGAAGTTTTGAGACCAACTCCTGCTCTAGCTCAGGATTATTAAGATGACTCGTTATCGATGAGGCTTTCATGGTGGCGCAGATGTTTTGCACCTCTATTGCGAAATCGACGATTGTTTCTAGCTTGTTCTCCTTCGGTAGTGGTAGAACTATTTAGAAAAGTATCGATACTAGTACTCATATAGAATACTCTAAAAAAGAATCGATGCCAGTACTCATACTTGCAAAAAAGTATCGATAATACTCGTACTTGCAAGTATTCTCAAAGCAAACGCAAAAAGGAAAAAAAATCAGATTGCTTTGCTTTTTTACCCCTTCCTATTTATAAATTGAATACTGACTGTTCATAGTTTTAATCCAATCTAAAGGAGTTTTTGGCAGGGACGTGAACCGGATGAAAAATTTGGTCGGTACGGTTCAGTGGTTAGACCCGTTTTTGCACTTTTGGATTGGTTCATCAAAGCGGTTTTTTTGGTCTTTGAACCGGGGTTTCGGTTCGGTTCAACGGTTCGAAAAACAAAAAATAACGCGCAAGTTTAAGTGTCAAGTGTCAAGTGCAACAACGCGCAAGGTTAAGGGTCAATTGTCTGTCAAATGAGATGGGTTGCCTTTACATTTGATACTGTCACATGGTAAACAAACATGGTAGGTATTACCATGTTTAACAAAAATAAAAAAGTGGGTACATTTATGTATTGAAAATTGGTTGAAACGAACCTTTAAACCTTTATAGAAAGTGGATAAGTTTTCGGTTCGGATCAAACATTTGTGGAAAATTTCGGTTCGGTTAATGGTTCAGTTAATTAAAAGAAAAAATCGGTTTTCCGGTTAAAAACCGGTTCACGTCCCTGGTTTTTGGAATAAACTTCCAATAAGATTAGTTTTACATGCGTAAATTAAATGTGTATAGCAAAAAGCTTATTTCAAGTTTTTAAAAGGAAATATTTTATGATTGTTTGACGCGTATATGTATTTATAAATAACTTTACTTTGAAAATGAAATGTAAATGTCAAAGACGAGAAGCAAATGGGGTGAAGCCCATTCTCTATCGGAAAGATAAGCTCTCTTTCGTAAAAATTTTCTTCAAGAATGGGCTAGATTTCGAATTCACAACGAAGGTAGAGTACATGGGTTAGCGACGGCTGCCTTATGCTAGAGAGTGGCCAAGTTCTCGAGTCGGAAGACCACCCTCTTCCACCATTCATTATCAAAGGTGAGGCAAAATATTAGTTTTTCAATTATTTAAATATTTTTAACCGAATCCAATGTTGAAATGACCGCTACATTTTCTTCTAGGTTGTGTAAAAATTTCATAACTAAGTCAATTACCAGTATCACTAGAACAAAATATGTATTAATTATTAGTATGGAGTATACATATCGTCGCCCGTGTGCCATAAACATGAATGTTTAGAAATGAAAATTTTGGGAAATCAAGTTTGAAAGTTGTTTTTACAAGACTTAACTCTACATTTATGCAATTAAAATTATAAAATAGTATCTACCCCTTAGCGCAAAATTATCGTATGTTACATTTTTTACGAAATTGACTTTTTGATGCAACTTTGTTTTACAACCCATATCAACCCTGTTCAAATATTATGGCTTAAATCCCAATAGCTACCCTTAAAATTGACTGTAGATTTTATAGTATGTGACAATGACTTTTTCCTCGTGGGCGAAGTTATCATATCTGCTAAGAAATTTGAATGTAGAGACCTTTCTACAAAAAATCTTGCGTTTAGCTATATTTCTCAATTATCTCAACAAATCTAAACTTTGATGGTGCTAGCCAAAGCAGAGAAAAATACAAAAAATACATTCCTGTAAAATTTAGTTTTTGTAACGAAATACGAAATACGATAATTCTGGGGTTTGGTATAACATAGAACATCCAATGTTAACCAAGTCAACCTAATAACTCAAAGCTGATAAATTTGCACATTCATGCTTCTGGCATGAGGGTGACGATATGTGAAGTTAAAGCTTTAAAGGCGTTTTTCTCGGGGTTTCGGTTTTTTGAGTTATGACAGTATTGAAGTAAATGAGCTTTATGTTCATTTTCATAACATTCATATTGGATATTGAAGTTAAAATTCGAACGTTCGCCACAATATTTATTGGGTAATTAAAAAAATTTAAATGAAAATTCTTAACGAGTCGACACTTTTCGGAATTCGCGATATTTACTCAGTACTTGTGAAAAAGTATCGAGTTCTCGATACTACTCAGTACTCATGAAAAGTATCGATATTCTGTACTCGGTACTCGTATCATTCTATCACTATCCTTCGGTGGGGGAAGCTCACGAATTTGGGAGAGCAACACATCTATTATCAATTCGGCCCTGCCAAATCTCATTTGCAAAGTTGCCATAATTTGTGGAACACAACTCGCATGTAGCATTAAGTTTTTGACTGCATAGCGTGCGGTTCCCTCAAGCGCCTGGCGGAGTCGTAACAAGTTCTCAGCATCCGAGAAACCACAAAGTTCTGTCGACTGCTCATAAGAGGCTTTAAAAAGGGGCCACTCCTCCGGCTTACCTGTGAATTTGAGTAGCTCCTTACACAGGCCTTTCCGGGCAGCTATATGGTCGTTAGTGAGTCTTGGATGCAGTAGAGTTAAGTTATTTGTGTTGATGCACGCTGCCGGTGGGGGGAGGAGTTCTGCCCCTTCCGCTGTGCTAAACTATGTGATCCTTGTTGGTAAAGAGGGTTGAATGAGGCTGTATTATCCAAAATCGGATTTCGTGTGCAGTTATTATTAGCCTGTGATGTACAAGGATGTGACGCTGTATACAAAGGCCGACGATTAGATACGGTGGGCATATAACGGTGCCCTTGAGCACTTTCGGAGCTCCCTTCTCTGCAGCGATTACTTGCTTGTGAGTCTTCACCAGCAGCTAGCGATTGATCGTTGATTTCTGGGTTTTCAGGAGCAAAGTCGGCGTGGCCAATGTGTTCTTCATTTTGCGCGTTCAGTGTCGAATTGGTGGTTAAAGAAATAGATGCGACTGCCTCTGACAAACGCGTTCACTCTAAGACACCTACGCCATTGAGGTTGACGCAATCGCTACATCGCCCACTACGAATATCAGTAGTTGCAGCGGCGCCAATGCACTGACGGTGAAACAAAGAAGTGCACATGGTGCACCTAGCCATATTATCCGAGTCTTCGCCATCGCAAATTAAGCAATTGCGCAGCGGATCTACGCAGCTCTGTTTCGCCATGGATGAATGATTTCTCGACGATTATCAGGAAATACATTTTTGAAAATGTTACCTGACAATGGTACTGACAATTTAAGTCAACTGGGTCGAATAATAATGTACAACTTTTCCAATTTAAGTAGACTTTATTGAGTAGTATTAAATGACACCAAGTTCAAAAATTTAGTCGTTCTCGTCGATATCCAAATCGAAAAGAAAATTTTTACGCTAGCAATGTGCTAACAGTTGACAGGTGACAGTAGTACGGATGGTGTGCAAGCAAACGGTTATAATACATCCCACATCATTGCAGCGACGAGGTTGCCAGATCTTCAGTAACACACAGCATCAGAGCTCGTATATGGTACGACGCTTAGATTGCCCTCCGAATTTTTCGTTAACGATGACCAGAGGACCGAATCCGAAGTCGTACAACAAATTCGCCAAGCCATGCGAGACCTACGGCCCGTCGATACTGCCTGGAATTCTGTTCGGAAGCCTTTTGTTCAACCGCAACTGGAAACTTGCGACCAGGTTTTTGTGAGAGATGACCAGATAAGACCATCACTGTCGCCGCCGTATTCTGGTCCGTACAGGGTTGTGAGACGAATGCAAAAGTACTACGTAACCGATGTGAATGGTAGGGAAACAAAAGCTTCGATCGATCGTATGAAACCTGTTTTTTTGACATACGACCATTAGTAACATTCCGACGCACTTACTTCGAGGGGAGTACTGTGGCAACTCTGTTGTCGGCGCAACTTCCAACTGCACAAATCACAGTCATCGTAACTAAGAAATGTCAAAATCTTTTCATTCATTCGCTTTTCATCTTTTTCCCGACACGTGTTATCCTAACCTTTGTTAATAGTTTTGTAATCAATTAATATAAATTAATAAAGAGAAATAAAACCTACATAACGGGTGATTTTTTAAGAGCTTGATAACTTTTTTTTTAAAAAAAACGCATAAAATTTGCAAAATCTCATCGGTTCTTTATTTGAAACGTTAGATTGGTCCATGACATTTACTTTTTGAAGATAATTTCATTTAAATGTTGACCGCGGCTGCGTCTTAGGTGGTCCATTCGGAAAGTCCAATTTTGGGCAACTTTTTCGAGCATTTCGGCCGGAATAGCCCGAATTTCTTCGGAAATGTTGTCTTCCAAAGCTGGAATAGTTGCTGGCTTATTTCTGTAGACTTTAGACTTGACGTAGCCCCACAAAAAATAGTCTAAAGGCGTCAAATCGCATGATCTTGGTGGCCAACTTACCGGTCCATTTCTTGAGATGAATTGTTCTCCGAAGTTTTCCCTCAAAATGGCCATAGAATCGCGAGCTGTGTGGCATGTAGCGCCATCTTGTTGAAACCACATGTCAACCAAGTTCAGTTCTTCCATTTTTGGCAACAAAAAGTTTGTTAGCATCGAACGATAGCGATCGCCATTCACCGTAACGTTGCGTCCAACAGCATCTTTGAAAAAATACGGTCCAATGATTCCACCAGCGTACAAACCACACCAAACAGTGCATTTTTCGGGATGCATGGGCAGTTCTTGAACGGCTTCTGGTTGCTCTTCACTCCAAATGCGGCAATTTTGCTTATTTACGAAGCCATTCAACCAGAAATGAGCCTCATCGCTGAACAAAATTTGTCGATAAAAAAGCGGATTTTCTGCCAACTTTTCTAGGGCCCATTCACTGAAAATTCGACGTTGTGGCAGATCGTTCGGCTTCAGTTCTTGCACGAGCTGTATTTTATACGGTTTTACACCAAGATCTTTGCGTAAAATCTTCCATGTGGTCGAATAACACAAACCCAATTGCTGCGAACGGCGACGAATCGACATTTCACGGTCTTCAGCAACACTCTCAGAAACAGACGCAATATTCTCTTCTGTACGCACTGTACGCATTCGTGTGGTTGGTTTAATGTCCAATAAAGTAAACTGAGTGCGAAACTTGGTCACAATCGCATTAATTGTTTGCTCACTTGGTCGATTATGTAGACCATAAATCGGACGTAAAGCGCGAAACACATTTCGAACCGAACACTGATTTTGGTAATAAAATTCAATGATTTGCAAGCGTTGCTCGTTAGTAAGTCTATTCATGATGAAATTTCAAAGCATACTGAGCATCTTTCTCTTTGACACCATGTCTGAAATCCCACGTGATCTGTCAAATACTAATGCATGAAAATCCTAACCTCAAAAAAATCACCCGTTATATTGGTTTTTTGGGCTTCTCTTATTTCTTTTTCGCTCTTAACTTTTTAATGAACAAATAAAAAAGTGGTGCACGAGGACCGTAGCTCAATAGTATATTGTACAATAGAGCACACACGTATTTGGCAAAACTTTCCAATTCCAGAAGGTGTGCTAATAGAAAATATGCATTTTTACTTGTGTGCACGCATCGTAACCTTTTCAAGAATTTGTTTTTTTAACTTCTTCTAATGAGATCACATAAGCCGGCCATGTCTAGATTGATTCCTCTTATGCTCCGGAACACTATAAAGTTGTCCGATAGCAGCTTTAGGTGCGCACCAGCTACAGTACACTATAACAGGCGCGAGTGTCAGAATTTAAAAAAGGAGTCACGCCAAGTTGACTCTTCATAACTTCTTTTCTATTGCAAGCACATAGTTCTAACGGGGTGCATTCGATTGTCTTCTCGAAATACTACCAGCAATGGAATTCTGACAATCGCCACGCCAAATTTCCATCGCCAAAATTCTCTAAATGAAAGTCAGTGGGGCACGCAACATAAAAGTAACAGATGCAATGTGTAATCAACTAAAGCTGGTAGTATGAGGGGCATGTAACTAGGTGTTGCATGTTGTTAGGCGCGCCTGCTATTCTTTTGGAGATTTTTAGCGATCAAAATTAGCGATAGCGAAGGCTGGAATCCGGCTACAGATAGCCAACAAACAAAAAATGTAAATATGTTAATTTCACATTTTGTTTGAATGTATTGTTTGATATTTTTTCACAGTTTTTGTTTTCGTTAACCCAAATGAAATCCAATTTCCTTATAGTGAAAAATATTTTCAAGTCACATAAAATAAAATAACGAGAAAAACAGAATTCCAAGCAAATCAAGCGTGAAGCGTACGCGATTATAACCGGATGCAGTTCCTACATAAGTCAAACGGCTGACTTTGTAAAATGTTCCCATCGATTAAGCGGTAAAACAAGTACTACTTAGCTTAAGGTATTTAGAATTCTCTAATTTTCAAATGCACGAAATTTGTATGTATTTGTCCAGCCGCTTATTCACATTTAAAAGAGGATGAGGCATGCATTAATGACGGTAAAGACGGTTTATGCAGATAAGCAGTGTTTGTTAACCGTATAAAATGAATGTACATTTTTTAATTTTTTTCTTTTCATATACGAGGAGGAAGCATCGAAAGCCTATACCCGTCAGTGTGGGACTTTAACCCGAACTAAACCTCCTACTGTCCGAGTACCGAACCCCCCGGTACCACCGTCAAGTATTTCGTCGGGAGGCGGTTGAGCACTAGGCTCGCACGTTCGTTCCAGTCGGTTGTACTCAGTCCTGGGCTACGCCTAGTAGGCTTTGCCACGTCTTGTTTAAGGATAATTACCCTTTTTTTTTATCTATTTATTCATTTATCTCTTAGATACAACTTATTATTTTCGCCTTTATAGACAGTAAGAGCAAAAACTTTAAAATGCCTTATGCGACGAGTTTCAAGCCCGCATACGTATGTATATTGCCTTTGCGGTTTGAACGGTCTAGGTTCCAATCCGCACCAACGCCCCGTGTGGACGAAATTCGAAACCGCACTTTATTTGCGGCTGAAACGCCCTAGGTTCCAGTCTGCGCCTATTTTCGATTGCAAAAATTTTTTCGAGGTTGCCTCTTGGGCGGCTGGAACGCCCTAGGTTCCAGTCCGCGCGTATTTATCGATTTAAAAAATTTTCGAGATTGCCACCTGAGCGGCTGGAACGCCCTAGGTTCCAGTCCGCGC
>NW_023458569.1:2823961-2835901 GCF_013731165.1 Rhagoletis pomonella | reverse complement strand
TGTACCCGTCAGTGTGGGACTTTAACCCGAACTAAACCTCCTACTGTCCGAGTACCGAACCCCCCGGTACCACCGTCAAGTATTTCGTCGGGAGGCGGTTGAGCACTAGGCTCGCACGTTCGTTCCAGTCGGTTGTACTCAGTCCTGGGCTACGCCTAGTAGGCTTTGCCACGTCTTGTTTAAGGATAATTACCCTTTTTTTTTATCTATTTATTCATTTATCTCTTAGATACAACTTATTATTTTCGCCTTTATAGACAGTAAGAGCAAAAACTTTAAAATGCCTTATGCGACGAGTTTCAAGCCCGCATACGTATGTATATTGCCTTTGCGGTTTGAACGGTCTAGGTTCCAATCCGCACCAACGCCCCGTGTGGACGAAATTCGAAACCGCACTTTATTTGCGGCTGAAACGCCCTAGGTTCCAGTCTGCGCCTATTTTCGATTGCAAAAATTTTTTCGAGGTTGCCTCTTGGGCGGCTGGAACGCCCTAGGTTCCAGTCCGCGCGTATTTATCGATTTAAAAAATTTTCGAGATTGCCACCTGAGCGGCTGGAACGCCCTAGGTTCCAGTCCGCGCATGCGCTTTAATTGTTAGGTTTCATGTTCAAGGTGCGGTCTGAAAGCACAACTTTCTAAGCCGCACTGCTCGAGCGGCTGGAACGGCCTAGGTTCCAGTCCGCGCCTACGCTTTGGTTGGTGAACATCATAGTTTAGTTCCAGTCCGCGGCTATGCTAAGAGTTGGCTTAAGCACGGCTGGTACGCCGCTGTCTCTCTAGGTTCCTCAGTTCCTTCAAAATCGAAGTTAGTGTATCGCTGGTTGATGCCCATTCGCTGGTTCCTTTCACCATATAGTCGACTACTGACTGTGGCGTAAACACCCCTCCAACGGCAAGTTTAAGTTGGTTCATCTGCCGATGGGAACGAGGGCACTCAAAGAATACATGGTGGACATCTGCCTTAAAACAGTCATGACCACTCAAGAACTGGCTCAGATAAAAATCTACTTCGCCATGCGTTCTATTAAGCCAGGATACCAGGTTTGGTATGCAGCGATAGGTCCAACGACCTTTAGTCGTACTATTCCACCTGTTTTGCCACTCCGTAACGCTGCTTTGCCGGGCTTGATGTCGGTCTAATTGAGTTAGAGTACGCCGCGTGGATGCAAGGACCGTCGATTCTCTTGCTAGTATATCTACGGGTATCATACTACCGATTACGAAAGCTGCTTCGTCCGACACTGTTCTGAAGGCGCTGCAAACTCGGAGCGCGCATAAACGGTATGTTGAGTTGACTCCGCGGAAGTTTGATGGACACTGTGCGGCGTTTGACCAAATTGGGGCCGCATACAGTATTTGGCTTTTAACCACGCTCGCTAAGAGTAAACGCCTGCGCTGTTTCGGTCCTCGCGTATTAAGCATTATTCGCGATAGTCCCGTGATCGTTGAAGCTGTTTTCTCTCTTACATAGCTCAGGTGGGCGCTGAAAGTAAGACGCTTGTCTAGCACCACTCCCAGGTATTTAAATGTGGGTTTCGTCGTGATGGTGTGGTCGCCAATTTTTAGCGCTACCTCCTCTAGTTTCTTACGACTCGAGATAAGTATTGCTTCTGTTTTTTGCTCGGCTAGCTTCAGGCCGAAGCTATTTAACCAGCTATTAATCACGCCGACTGATGATGCTACATTTTCGCATATGACATCAAGCAGTTTCGCAGACGCTATGGATGATCCCTCAGGCAATTCGGTACGGAGAACTAAATCATACATAATGTTCCATAGCAGGGGCCTAGTACGGATCCTTGTGGAACGCCACCTGTTATCTCAGCCCGTTTCAGGCCCTCCTCCGTTTCGTACCACAACACTCGCGAATGGAAATAACTTCGTATTAGTCTCCGAAGATAATAAGAAATGCCAATGCTCTCCAGTCTATCGAGTATTTTAGCCCAGTTGGCAGAGTTGAACGCGTTCTTTACGTCTAAGGTAACAATAACGCAGTATTCTTTTGCTCATCCCAGCCACCGTGTACCGCTTGTTGCATCCCGTGCTAACTTAATGACTTCTGATACCGCATTCACAGTGGATTTCCCTTTTCTAAACCCGAATTGGTTTGCCGATGTACCGCCTTTCTCTTGGACTTCCCTGTCGAGATGTTTAGCTATAATATGCTCCAAGATTTTACCTGCTGTGTCTAGCAGACAAATAGGCCGAAAACTTGAGGGATCATCCAGAGGTTTACCCGGCTTAGGTATTAAAACCAGCTTTTGCCTCTTCCAGATTTGAGGGAAAGTTCCATTCGAGAAACACTCGTTAAAAACTTGTAGGAATAAGGAAGCGCACTGGTGGACTGCAAGCTTAAGAGCTATGTTGGGTACGCCATCGGGGCCAGGAGCTTTCTTTACTTCCACCTTCGATGTTGCTAGTGTGATCTCTTCTTCCGTTACAGGGTCAACAACACTCAACGGCTCGCCATCCATAGTGGACACTAACGGTCTCTGTACAGGAAATAGTGTCCCCACGACGGACTTTAGGTATGCAGCGTTTGTCGGGTTCATGTTTCTGCCTTTCAGCTTTTTTGAGACAATTTTGTAAGCCGAGCCCCAAGGATTCCGTTCAGCATCATCGCAGAGCTCTAAGAAGCATTGCCGTTTACTTTCTTTAATTCCTTTCTTTAGTGCGTCGCGTGCACTCTTATAAGCCGCACGAAATACCACGAAGTTGTCTCTTCCCCTAGCTCTCTGAGCATTTCGCCTACATCTTAGACATTTCTTTCGCAGGTCCGCTATGTTATCGTTCCACCAGTAGACCGCATGACGATACGTGGAGGAAGTTCTCCTGGCCATTGATGCATCGCAAGCTGCGCGAATGTCGGCCATTAGGTGTTCGGCCATGGAGTCTGCTGACCCTTGGTAAACGGTGGATGGTAGCATGCTGGTAAACGATTCGGGGTCGAAAGTACTGGTTTTCCACCCGTGCGATACTCCGGGGTTGTAAGTCCGCTTAGACAGTTCTCGTCTGCAGTTGATATTGCAAATTAAAGCTGAATGATCACTTTGCGTATAACACGTGCTATGTTTCCATTCAGTGAATCTATATAGCCCGGAACTGATAAAGGTCAGGTCTATTATTGACCCAAAACCGTTTCGACTGAAAGTGTGTTCAGTTCCCGTGTTTAGTAAAACGACGTCCAAACAAGCGAAAGCCTCCAGAAGAGCTCTCCCTCTTGAGCTTGTACTGCGGCATCCCCACTCTTGCGCCCACGCGTTGAAGTCGCCTGCTATAAGAACATTCTGCCTGCCTCTAGCATCAATTGTTAGATTTAACAGTATATTTTCGAATGCCTGTATACTTATGCTTGGCGCAATGTAGCAGCTGTATACGTACAAGTTGCCGATTTCCGCACCAACGAAGCCATTTTCGGACACGGCACCCTGCATCCAGCGAGCTGGGTTCCCGCATGACCAGAGATCTGCTTTTCCGCTTTGACCCTGAAGCCAGCACTGAGACGATTTCGATTTGTATGGCACACTGAGTATCGCAATATCGATTTTTTCCTCTAATATTGTTTGCAACTGGAGGTCCTGCGCCGCTTGGCAGTGGTTGAGGTTAAGCTGCAAAAGTCTCATCATACCTTTATTTTGCTTAGCGCCAGTTGATATACCGGACACTTGTTGCCTCCTGCCTGGTGGCTGGTAGGATTGCTGCCGCGTTTTACGCATAATAAGCACCGTGGTGCATTTGTGCATAGTTTGGCCGTATGCCCAGTTTGACCGCACTTGAAGCACAATTTGCCAAAATCGTCGCTGCTCCGACAGCCCTTGGATATGTGGCCGAACTCAAAACATTTGTAGCAGTATACACAGATATGTGTACATATATGCATAGATATATATAAAAATATTCACAATGACGAGATGAATTGGTTCAGCCCTCTCTGTTTGTAATCACGCTAATTCGAACAAAATTTAGATATTTTAACGAAAGTCGGTGTCGAAGTTGCCTTTGGTATAATTTAGGTTAGTGTTAAATTTTGGCGAAATCTGCCAATAACCACGCCCACCTCCCACGTAGTAATTAACAATATTTTTGTTTTATTATTATTTTCTTTCCGAATTTTGCTGTTCAAATTTACATTTCAAATATATCAACAAACATTTGTGGGTACTTTTGCACCAGTCGTTGCCTATGAATTAATGACAAAAAAATCCTATACATTCAAAATGTTTCATGTATTTATTTTCAAATAAACATATTGTCAATGGCTGGTTTTCTTTAAGGCGCTGGCCCAATGTAGGCTTGCTTTGCTTGCTTAGCTTTGAAAACTGTCAGAAGTTATTTGGAATATACTAAAACGTATGAAGGGTGGCCAAATGGCAGCTTTGCTTCACTTCCTTTAAAGGCTGATTCACATACAACCAAAATGTATTCAACAAAGTGTGATTGATTTTGACATTGCTCTCATAAGAAACAGGCTATAATGTCAAACTGAAATGAATTCTTAACCTATTTGAATTTTGTTTTTACAAATTTGAATTTGTTTAAAAAAAAGTTACACACAAATTATTCAAGCAACAACTTTTCTTAATAAATATGAAATTGTTAAGAGATAAACCGCCGAGGAGAGCAAGTAAGTACATTTAAAGTTGGGTAATAAGTAAATTCGTTAGACTTTTCTTAAATATTTAATGTAAGGAAACCAAGATGAAACGGAGCAAAACGTTTGAACGGTGCGTTGTATGCAATAAAAGTCAGGACACGAAATTAGTGCGATGTTTTAAACCACCTAGTTGCGAATTAAGACGGCAGCGATGGGAAGAAAGCTATGGTGTTGTACTACGTGTTTCATCTCGCGTTTGTGAAAACCACTTCAAGGAAAGTGATTTCATTAATTGTCCGTCCGAATCAAGCACTTTCAAACGAGCTCGTTTATACCCAGGCGCAGTCCCAATGCCATACGAAATAACTGAAACAAGTGAGTATTTAGAACGCGATCAGGATACATTATTTGTTGATGTCCAAACTCAAACAGGCCAGTCTTTAGAATGCACGTTGAGAACAGAAATATTTCTTCTTACCGAAATAATTAAAACCATGCAAGCAAGTATGGAAGAGCTTAATTTAAGACTGCTTGAAGCAAAGTCTTTAATGGAAAACTATTTCGCATGAAAAAAATCTAATTTCAAAATTGTTAGAGTTAAGCTCACATATAAAATTGGAAATAAATGTAAAATCCTACTTTTATAAGTGTCGCATAATGTTTAGGATAAAAAATTTAAATATAACAAGTAATTTTTAGCAAAAAAAACCGACTTAAAAAAAATATATATATATCTATATATTTCATGATCCAATGATCGGATCTAAACCAAATTAGTATGGGACCACCTCTGAGACACTCCCTTTCCGTTGCAAATTGAAATCGGTTGACGTGGTGCAAAGTTATGCGGTAACATACTTAAAAAAAAAAAAAAAAAAAATATTCCGACGAACTGATAACCTCCTCCGTTTTTGGAAGTCGGTTAAAAATAAATGCACAAAAGCATAAAACTTGGGCAATTAAAAACAAGAAAATTGCTAAAACTATTTTATAAACAACTTGTTTTATTTTATTGACAAAATATATATATTCCAGGTAATGTAAGTAAAACAAAACTATAATCGAAATAAAAGCCTAGGGCATCAGTGCTGACAAGATACATGCAAAACTAAGGGTTAATTCGTTTGTTTATACTCTTTGACATAATAGTACCTTAAAAGAGAGCCGCATTGAATTGTCAATCACACCTTGTTTAATACACCTTGCATACAACTTTCTTCGCCTTGCTTGATAGTTCTTTGCTTTGACATATAAGATCGATGTAGGCATATGCATGACTATGCTCACATAAAACACGTTTGAAGCAAAGCAAAGCAAAACGAGGCAAAATCTTGAGCAACTCTCAACTTTTGCCCGCTTTGGCAATCAGCTGTCTACATGTGGGGTATTCCATCGTCACGGGTGGGACATTTGTACAGCAAAAATAGTTTTTCTTTTTTAATTTAAGTATAAAGTACTAAGCAATTCTACATTTTGATAAAGCTACACCTAGTTCACTAATATACGAGTTATTACCAAATACGAAAAATATTCCAACTTGATTTTATATTGGAAAATTCTGAGCTGTTTCTTCCGTCACGGGTAGGACAAAGAAAAGACACTGCTTTTTGGAGAACATATATTTTAAGGAAAGTCTGTGAATTTACTTAACATTTCTATCTGGATTAGATGTTTTACTATACAGAAAAGAACCAGCAATCCCAACAAAGCACAAACCATAATAAGAATTATTTGTTTATTATTAAAAAATTGAAAATTCTCCTGTCACGGGTGGGACAACTTTTGTCACGGGTGGGACACGTACGATTTTCTTCATGAAAGGAAGCTTCTAGTGAGATCCATATCAAAGAGATTAGGTATGATAAATGTTAGAGGTCAAATACAAGATCAATTGACCTACTTTTATGACAGTGGAGTCATTGTAAGACGCACGATATACTGCTGACCCCAGGATCTATTTTAGGGGCAATAGTTATACCAAACGAAAGCTAGAAGTCGCCAGATTGATGTATTAAAATGCATGGAAGAAAGGATTATTTGCAAACGCATGAAATTTTATATGCATTTTCCTAATGCACTTCTGCACGGTGCATTTGATTGCAACGAAATTTCGAATGTGCCTTAATGATTTTCAAGTTTGTTTAGAATAGCTATGTATGTCTGACTAATACTAACTACAGGCTAAACATGTATATCGACTACTGTTATCACGTCGATAGAGATGTCTAACCTGCTGTTAGTGTTGACCAGACATTGAGTAACCGGCTTAAGAGTGGCTCGAGTTGAGTTATTTTTGGAAACTGATTTCATGGACAAATCATGCTCAAATTTAGCTATTCCTTAAAACCATAGAACGTCAGAAAAGATCTTGTGTATCGATGTCTAATCCGAAAAGTTATCTGCATTAGAATACTTGTAAGCAGATACATATGTATATCTTTGTCACTTAAAGGCTATTTATTGGATTGAATTTATAAGTTTCGCGAACTTCTAGATTTTCTTGGTTGGAACTTTTCAGGTAATTGTTAATATTGACTTTTAATTGTTGTTAAGCAACCCTCATCATAGAATTCTCTGGCGTCTCTAAGATAGTAATGCTTATCTTGACTTTTCGAGCTGGCCACGCGAAATTTTTTACTACATCGCTTAGCCCACCAACAGTATTATGGTGTTTAGTCAACCTGTACTTCAGAGTTTTGTGGCATTAAACATAGGTTTGAAACGTTAAACTTATTTTTTTATTGTTAGGCATCATTAGAAAAAAATTATAAATGATTGTCACGGGCGGGACACGATAAAACGTTTCAAAATCTCTTAAGTAGGTACTTATAATATAATAAAAGAAATGAAATAGGGCTGCTTATTATAAACACACTCTAGTTATGAAATTATAGAAAACTCCCTAAAGTAGTAACTAAGCAATACGAAGTTTAAAACTTTTTAGTCACGGGTTGGACATGCTAAACCGTAGTGATTTTATCCTATTATATAATTTAAATGCCTATTTTTCTTCAATGCCATATTGCTTCTTCGGGGCGCAGAAAGATCGAGACATTTATTCCCCCCTTCAAAAAAATAATAACTTTGTGAATACTTGATTTTGCAGAGCCTTCTATATTAAAATATGTTGTCGTATTCAACTACTTTTCTAATGTTGAAGTTTTGAGTGTATTTACAGTGTAATAAAATAATATAACTAAATTTTTTTTCGAAAAAACGTTAATTTCAGGTATTGAGCATTGATTCATCAAGCATTCCATGTTCAATAAGCTACTCTACAATTGGACACAAAGTTTCACTTACTCATGGAATACCCCATGTATCTTTTCTCGTGCGCTTGCATTTGCATTTAATGACAAAAATAGGGTAAATAGGAATTTTTATTGCATTAATGCATATTATTATATTGTTATCTAGTTTTCAGATAAAATATATGGAGGAAAAGGAGAACGCAAAAGCTGTCAAAGAAGCATACCTTCTGCGTTTCATGCTTTGTTGTCAAAGTTTGAACTGTCAAGCAAAGCGAGGAAAGTTGTATGTGAATGGCGTGTAAGCGCCTCAAAGTTTCAAATAGGCAAATGTTTTATTTGAAAGCGATTCGTAGGCTTTTGACAAAAAAATATGTTCCCGTTCTAAATCAATTCAAACAAACTGCTGCAGACTTTTATGTACAAAAATTGTCTTAAGTAATTTAAGAAAATAATAATATAATATTAGTAATTCAAAGTTTAATAAAAAGTAATCTATGTTTCCATATTTATATTTAACATGTCGCTGGCTTAAAGTGAAAACATGCTAAGTCCAATTTTACAAATTTTACAGGAATTTTGAATACAACATTTTGCGTGTTTAAAGCAAAGCAAAACTCCATACAAACCAGAAAGATTCGCTCTCTGTTAAAAAATTTCGTATTTTTTTGGCCTCATTGCATATTCGGGGTAAGTCGTCTCTTGAAAAATCGATTTTTTTTTAGTTTTTTGTTTCTAATAAATGTACATATAGTTTTATATGTATGTATAATTATTATCATTCCTTTGAAATGCAATAATTAATTCACATTCATTTAAAAATAAATCTGAAAGGATGGTTTTGTATTTCTTTTTTTTTAATTTTCTGGAATTTCATGGCAAAATTATTCTTAGTGTAAGGAAACAGACCTTGACTTTTTAACTACATAGCTGGTTGCTTTGACAGCGTTCCAAGCCGCCATTTGGCCAAACGAGTTTTTGAAGTAAATCAAAGCAAATTAAAGTAAGGTTGCAAACAGAGTGGAAGCGAAGCCGAAGACGAAGATGAAGACGAAGCCGAAGACGAAAAACAGTGCAGTAGTAAACATATGAAAGTGATCACAGTGCAAGCAAAGACGGAGACGAAGATCAAGATGTTGCGCAAGCGGTCAGCTTGAAACAGTGCGGTACTGTTTTCAAAGACGAATCGCTTGCTGTGATGAGTTGTTTACAATTGATTTAACTGCTTGCAATTGTGAAAAAACGCGTTTTTTAAGAAATTGACAAAATGTAATCAAACGTATTAATTGGCATTCTTGTATATTCGAAAAATGTCTGTCCGTCTTGCCGTAACACATAATACAAGTGGCGAAATTCTCCAAAAGTTGTCCTATACAAATTATTTCATGAATTGCTGTTTTTTTTTTATTTTCTTTTGATTTTATCTAAAAACAAATTTTTATTTAGAAACTAATCTTCATATCATTCATCTTCCACTATGTACACTCGCCAGCTTGCCCGCAACGCAAGCAATTCGTCTTCCGCTTCGTCTTCATCTTCGTCTTCGGCCAAACGAGTTTTTGAAGTAAATCAAAAGGTTAAGGTTAAGCAAGGCGTGCAAAGCAAGCCTGCATTTGAAAACTTTCAACACGAAATTTAAGAAGGGTTCCGTCTTTTGTTTTAAGGGGTTGAGGAGTTCCATTACATTGAGGAATTTTTTTAATTAACTATTAATTAAAATGTTTCTTAAACATATTTATAACGCAATTCTGCAAGAGGGTACAAAATTGGAAGGAAGTGATTTCTTGAAATTGCAAATTCTCATAAGTAAATAATTTCCGAAATAGGTTACAGCGGACAATATTTAAATTTTTTTATTAATAATACATGTAGTTTTGAAGTAATCAAGAAAACAAATGAAAATAGAGCCCAACGAATGTTCTTAAATCTTTTTTTTGGGAAAAGTTTATAATTTGCGACTTATTGTAAATGGTAGAAACCACAAACCACAAACCCACAAATCAAGTTTTAGAATCTTTATTAAATGCTTGACCCAATAGCGAAGAAACTTGTTTAATACAATAACTAAATAATAAAATGTATATCTCTAAAGTTAGAAGCAGAAGCGCTTAAATTTGTTCACTTATTTTAACGTAGATATGTAGGTACATATGTAATAATTTCTGCACATACCCTTTATTGGTACATTTATTTAAAAAGCTGACAGCGAAACAGAGATGTTAAAATCGTTAAAAATTAACACTTTTCATAATGACATTCTTGTCACTAAAACTATTTCTCCAATTAATATTTTTATTTATTATAAATACTTGTACAAATTTAAGTGGAAAAAATTTATGATAACGCCCAATAAACTATTTTTCGTGTTGAAATTTTGAAATCTGTTTAATAAAATTCAACCTTGCTTATTTTTCAGTGGGTTTTGTGTGTTTAGAATATTTATATCGATTGATTGGTACTGAATGAAAGTGTGCACACATAGCAAAAGCAGCATTCATCTGAATGCTTATTCAGTGTTAAAAGTTAATGTTTCGTCATAAAATTTGTTCAATATTTCTTTGAATATGTTAATGTGTGCAATCGTATCTAATTTAAATGAATGTAGAATTGGAAAATTATAAGCCACATTCCCTAACAAGGAAAAATTCAAGGAAAACATAATAACATAAAATTGATGATTTTTAATTTCATATGATTTCACAGTTTTACAGCTCTGATAGATTGGTGCACACACATGCATATACATATGCACATAATACGGGCACCAATTAATTTCATTTAAAGAAATGGCGTGTCGTCCATTTCCGCTGTAGCGTACGTAGTGCATAGGGCGACATCTACCTCTCAACTGACGAGGTTGATGTCTAGATTTTATTATAGGAACTTTGCAAAGCAAAGGTTTTATAGCTGTCTGGACACACAACATTGCAAGTGACTGGACACACAACATTGGAAATTGATAAAAGCGTTGTAAAATATAAAAGTTTAACTGTAACCTCTTTTATTGGCTTTAGTTTTTACTTATTCCAGATAATCTTGGTATGGTTGAAATCAACATGAAAAGTTCTATCGAGCCACATCTTTGCTTTTTCATAGCTTATATTCCCCGCTAATGAAAACACTTACTGAGGAGGCCATGACTTGTTGTATAATTTTGTTCTAATTTAGCTTTGGCTATTTTTTGTTAAATAAACAATTGTAAATACTCTAGGTTTCAGCTAGATGCAATATCTAACCAGTTCCGAGTAAAAAAAAGTACTATTTAGTTGGTTTAGTTTTTAATAGTTTTATCGGCGAAATCAACGATTCTTTCCCTATTTTCAAGTGGCTGCCCTCAGGAGCCCTGAGTCCGGGGTGAAGGGGAGGCGGGTCATTGAATTCTTTGTTTTCTTAAGTCGGACAATATAAGATGCCATTCATTTTTTGTACCAGCCTCAAATTCAAATTTCCTTAAAATTTTCTAGATTGTGTTTAATGCAATGCGATCCGCGTTGCCGTTTTGATACAATTGTGTCATTTTTGATACTTTTTTCAATTTTTAAGATTTGATACTTTTTTGTTCACAAATGCCCCATTGTGATACTTTTAGTTTGCAGAAAGGAATTTTTGAAAACTACGAATAATATTACTAGTTTAAAGGCAAATAATCTTTTTCTTGTTATTTAAAGTCTTATGGCCTTATTCATAAAAAATATAATAGGTTTAAAGCGCTGTATAAAGAGCCATTTTCATAAAAATTTTCGATTTATAAAGCAGTTAGGGCCACTACATAATTTCAGTACAATTCTGAGTTAACTACTCACTGTGAATTTGGCCCTTAAAGTCGTATTTACTTTTTTATGAATTTGGGTGTTATAATTGTATATGTAGATATATATTTGGGAAGTTTGCGAGCGAGCTATCTTCCACTAAATAATAGCCCGTGGCTTTCAAGGATTATGTTAATTCAACTTTAGTTTATTCAATAATCTTCACTTACTAACTAATGAAGTGCTAATTTACAAATTGGTTTTATTGGTTAAGAGTCGCCGCGTGTCCGTGCAGGATGAATGTTCGAGAAAGAAGAAGGAAAAACTTCGGTCGAAAAATATAGTCGTC
>NW_023458569.1:2820172-2823861 GCF_013731165.1 Rhagoletis pomonella | reverse complement strand
AAGTTGAGATGAGGTAGGAGTTGCGAAATGCAACAGGGTGCCACATATATAAGTCTAATTTGGTAACTCTTATAAGGGAAATACAACCCGGAATTTCTTTGCACACGCCGCTGTTATAGGGCCCCTATACCACACAAAAACATTGCGCAATATCGGGATTGCGTCGGTTGTTTGTATGGTGTATGGGGTTGTTTGTACTAAATTGCACAGTAATTGCGCTAAAATCAAAATCATTTTGATATTTTGCTCATGCTTGTGTTGTTGTAAAATAATTCGTGTTGCGTATGGCGACAACTACGCAATTTTTAGTCTAGTTTTGATTTTGGTGTCCAGCAGCTCGTTTCTGTAACAATTCTCTACCAAGGCGAATTGAGATATGAATTCGCCGATCGATAACACAGGCCTACAAAATTTAAAAAAAGTTCACACCCTGGGATTAGCTTATACTTTTCTAAAGGTTTTCGTTGCGCTGAATCTGAATCCAAAATCAGTTTTGCCCTATTGGCTTAGGTTTTCGGGATATTTGAGCCTAAACATACGAAAAACCCGATTTTCTGCTATATTCTTCATGTATTTTCATCAAGAAAAGTTTGTTTTTTTACAAAATTGAATAAATCATTTAAAAGAAAAATATTTCCCCTTGATAATGCTGTCTAACTCTATCTTGTTTTAAACCTGAGATTTTGTCCATTGAAGTTTATGAGTTTTGCGACATTACTTCTTTGCACAAATGCTTGAAAGATACAACACGAAAAGAAACAGATTTGTGGTATACGTTTAGGCGTCTTTATTTACATAATGAATGCATGAGAAATTTAGGAATTTCATTTGATATTATACATATGTGTGAAGTACATGATATATATATGATATACATGATATATAATATACATAAAAATATCCACATACATTCATTATGTAAATAAAGATGCCTAAACGTATACCACAAATCTGTTTTTTTTTGTGTTGTATCTTTCAAGCATTTGTGCAAAGAAGTAATATCGCAAAACGCATAAACTTCAATGGACAATATTTCAGGTTTAGAATAAGATATCTCATTGAGTTAAACAGCATTATCAAGGGGAAATATTTAACTTTCAAATGATTTATTAAATTCTCTAAAAAAATGAACTCTTCTAGATGAAAATACAGACGAATATAGCAAAAAGTCGGGGTTTTCGCATGTTTAGGCTCAAATATCTCGAAAACCTGGTTACATAAATGAGCTACAGATCATGCTGTAAAATATTGATGAGAGCGTAGAAAAAAATTATTTTTTTTTGATATTCTTTTTTTGCGTTTTAAAACTAAAGCTATCAAAATATACAACGCACATTCATATTTATTGCACATATTTACTTGAGCAACGTTTCTCCAAAATAATGTTTGCGAAATTTTATTGTGTAGTAATTTCCACAATATTGACTTTTACAAGTCTCGAGTTGCGCAATTATTTCATTAAATTTTATTTATTATATGTTTTCCAAATAATTGTTTAAAAAATAACAGTTGTGTTTGCTTTCGATACTTTTAGATACTTTTTCTGCTTGGCAACTGATACTTTTTTTAAACTTGCGGCAACGCTCAGTGCGATATGCATCAATTGAAAGATAATCGAATGTCGATTCTCGAATTTTTTGGATCCATTCATGGATCGAATCGGAACTAAAAAAATTTGCAAAAAATCGAATCTGAAGGGCTCGATTAATCGATCATCGAATTAAAAACGGCATCTCTAATGTACATACGTACACAGAAGGCGGTCTGTAGCAAGACAACGTCTATTCAGTGGCGTAGCCAGGATTTGGCTTTAGGGGGATTGAAAAAAAAATTTCCATCGATAACTTAAATTTGTGACACTCAATGGCTAGAGGCGTCGCCTGAGTGCATTCTTTCATATATTTACGTATGTGCCAGTTTTACCGTTATATATTTTTTATCTACTCGTTTATTCATAGGGTATTCATGCTTTATTTAAATTTAAAAAATTAAATTACTATACCGTTTTAAAAATCTGAAAATTCACTGCGGGAAATTTTTGTATTCTCTTTTTGTCTTCGCCTTCTCGTTTTTGCCTTTATAAGTTTCCAAAAAAGGTTTTGAACGAATCATTATATCACATTCCTAGGCAAGTTTTGAAAGAATATTTTCGATACTAAATTTTATTAAAACAAAATGTTGAAATCAGCTTCATATAGAAACAGTGTCATCGTTAATTAAGAAAGAGATGTTCTTAAATATCATAACTTTACGACACTCACATATTGACTAGATTTGACTATTTATTTTATTATATTTTAATTTGATTTATTTGTTTATAAAAATATAGTTTATTCCTTAACAACCACTAAATGAAAATAAGTTTAATCTTTGAACAACATTAAAAAAAGTCGAAAAACTTTCGTAAAAATTTCGAACTTTCTATTTCAATTTTATCTCTTAATATTTTGCAGTTTTTTAGCTCATTCAATTTTAGTCTAATAACGTGCACATTTATAGTAGCTGAGATTTACAGTTGATGTATGGCATATTTTTGACGATGTCGGTAATTTTCTTCCATATTATATAAGTATGTTCGACGATTTTTTAATGAAGAAAATGGCCAACGCCTTCATCAAAAAAAAAATATATATATGTATATTAAAAATCAACGATAAGCCGCAGCTAGTTAACATGTATAAAGTTTTGATAATGAAATGATTTGGAAATGTCAAGTTTTAGTACTGAATTCAAAGAAGATGTCTCTTTTATCCATTCATAATAACTTAAAAAAATTGGTTTGTTGTCTTAAAATATCTGTCTTGACATTTATGTTAAAAGTGAAAAATATGTAAATGTACCTACATAAACTTTCCCGTGAATACCATCAAAGCATTGGTCTTGAAGGGAATCTATGTATGCATGCATGCATATGAGCAAATTAAAAAGTCGATACAATTTACAGTCGAAAAGTACAGTTTTTGTATAGATTATAGATTATTTCCCAACACTGTGGGGAACTAAGCAAAATGGCCTAGTGTATTTCGCAAATATTCAAATACATAATCCACAAGCCGATAATTTTATATCAATTATATAAATAGGCAATCATGTTTCCTTTACACCCCTTTTACGGCTAAACTGTACTTCTAAGGTATAAACAATTATATATCATTAGACAGGTATTTTGATGCTGAAGTGCAGGCAATTTTTAAAATTTCAAATTAGTTTAAAATAGAGCGAAAAAATCAATTCAAAAGTCACACCAATACCAATGCCATACATGTACATGGTTGGGGCGGAAATGCCTCCTAAATGTATGCTTTAATATTGATAGTGAATTAAAGAAACGTGCTAAGCAGCAGTTTAGGAATAAGATGTATGTGGGGCACCGAAATTGCGCATATGGAAACTGTGCATTTAGACATTATTTCGGTTTCAACCGAAACTGTGCATGTATGCTTTATTTCGGTTTTTACAATATGCATTATTTCGGTTTTAAACCGAAACTGTGCATGTATGCATTACTTCGTTTTTTTTTCATATGCATTATTTCGCTTTTAAAACGAAAGTATGCATATGCATAATTTCGGTGTTTTCTCATATGCTTTATTTCGGTTTTCAACCGAAACTGTGCATGTATGCATTACTTCGGGTTTTTCATATGCATTATTTCGGTTTTCAACCGAAACTGTGCATGCATGCATTAT
>NW_023458569.1:2817829-2820072 GCF_013731165.1 Rhagoletis pomonella | reverse complement strand
AAATATACATTTCAAAAAAAAAATCATAGAAATCGGTTGAATAAGCAATAAAAAAACCGCAAAATAAGGTCCCGGGTAATAACGTATCCCGGGTGTGTGTTTACGTGGTATTTTCTGGGTGTGTGTTCTAGGGTTAACTTAGTGAGCACCTGGCGAATAGTGATAGAACGATACGAGTACCGAGTAATATCGATACTTTTCATGAGTACTGAGTAGTATCGAGAACTCGATACTTTTTAACAAGTACTGAGTAAATATCGCGAATTCTGAAAAGTATCGACTAGTTAAGAATTTTCTAAGTAAATTTTTTTAATTACCCAATAAATATTGTGGCGAACGTTCGAATATTAACTTCAATATCCAATATGAATGTTATGAAAATGAACATAAAGCTCATTTACTTCAATACTGTCATAACTCAAAAAACCGAAACCCCGAGAAAAACGCCTTTAAAGTTTTAACTTCAAATATCGTCACCCTCATGCCAGAAGCATGAATGTGCAAATTTATCAGCTTTGACTTATTAGGTTGACTTGGTTAACATTGGATGTTCTATGTTATACCAAAACCCAGAATTATCGTATTTCGTTACAAAAACTAAATTTTACAGGAATGTATTTTTTGTATTTTTCTCTGCTTTGGCTAGCACCATCAATACCAAAGTTTAGATTTGTTGAGATAATTGAGAAATATAGCTAAACGCAAGATTTTTTGTAGAAAGGTCTCTACATTCAACGAGAAAAAAATCATTGTCACATACGATAAAATTTACAGTCAATTTTAGGGGTAGCTATTGGGATTTAAGCCATAATATTTGAACAGGTGATGCGTTATGGGTTGTAAAACAAAGTTGCATCAAAAAGTCAATTTCGTAAAAAATGTAACATACGATAATTTTGCGCAAAGGGGTAGATACTATTTTATAATTTTAATTGCATAAATGTAGAGTTAAGTCTCGTAAAAAAACTTTCAAACTTGATTTCCCAAAATTTTCATTTCTAAACATTCATGTTTATGGCATACGGGCGACGATATGTATACTCCATACTAATGATTAATACATATTTTGTTCTAGTGATACTGGTAATTGACTTAGTTATGAAATTTTTACACAACCTAGAAGAAAATGTAGCGATCATTTCAACATTGGCTTCGGTTAAAAATATTTAAATAATTGAAAAACTAATATTTTGCCTCACCTTTGATAATGAATGGTGGAAGAGGGTGGTCTTTCGACTCGAGAACTTGGCCACTCTCTAGCATAAGGCAGCCGTCGCTAACCCATGTATTCTACCTTCGTTGTGAATTCGAAATCTAGCCCATTCTTGAAGAAAATTTTTACGAAAGAGAGCTTATCTTTCCTATAGAGAATGGGCTTCACCCCATTTGCTTCTCGTCTTTTACATTTACATTTCATTTTCAATGTAAAGTTATTTATAAATACATATACGCGTCAACCTCATCGATGTTGGTCTCTTTGGCGTGGGGATGAGGCTTAAGTGGTGACATTGGGGCCTTGAGGGGCTTCTATGTCAGCATGAACTAAGAGGAAGGCTCCGCATGAGAACCTGCGTAAGACACGAGCTTACACAGTTTCCTATGTGGAGATTACCGTACCGACGATTACTCCTGCCCTCATCTCTCCTTATTTCTCCTATCCCAACTACCCAACTCTTCCCCCCTAATCCAGGGTGTTATGCGACACCGTGCCCATTGGATGGTTTGCAGCCAGGGGGTTTACCAGACCGGCTGTATTATAACGGCGCCTTCCTGATACCAGGCCGCCTCAGGGAGTAACGGTGGCCTTGCCGCGGCATGGGGCGCTGCCGTGGTGGACCGTTAATTTCCCCTTACATTGCTTAGACCACCGCGCGTCGGGCCCGACGAGGCGGGCGCGGTGGTCGTACGAACAAGATGAATACAAACCAAAATAAAACAAAAACAATAACAAAAACTAAAATTTCGAGCAGCGGAAGATCGTCGGAGCCGACATCCAAAGCTGTCTCCACCCCGGCTGGAGATTCTGAGGAGGCGAAGGCATCTCCGGCTAAGGCCACGAGTGGGGCCTGCACGGCCAGCGCCGTAGGGAAACCGGAGCTGGCTATCGACAAAGCTTCGAGCAGCGGTGGGTCGAAGTCGACACCCATAGCTGCCTCTGTCCCGGGTGGGATTTCTGGCCCTGCAGAGGCGAAATCGCCCTGCGTTAAGGGCTTAAGCAGGGCCTTCACGGCCGGTGCCCCAGG
>NW_023458569.1:2809859-2817729 GCF_013731165.1 Rhagoletis pomonella | reverse complement strand
GAGGCCGAAACTAAAATCATGTGACAAATTCGTTTTTACTTTTTTTTATCATAGGCCTTCGCGGCGAGTTCAATGAGGCACATTACCTTGGGGTAACAATATGCACTTATGAAGCACGCCCAAATGTCAGCGATCACAAAACTGAAACCTACGATGCAGTGAATCGCACAATACAATAATGAAGTGATATAATAATACTTACATTTACACTGGACCGAATTGCGTGCTTTCAAATAAATTATTTTATTGTGTTTACAACAAACCGTATGAAAACAAACACTGTAGGTCTGATGTTTATTTAAATTTGGTAATGTGGTAGCAATAGGTTGTGCGCTGGGTTTAACCCGCCACGTAAAAACCACTTCCAGTGAAGAAGCAAGGCAAAGCCCCGGATGAGACCCCCTCTTATGATGACGACCACGGCAAACGTTTAAAGGACTACGATTTGAGGGCATGCACCTGGAATGTCCGGACACTTAATGGGGAAGGTGGTTCTGCCCGGCTGGTTGATGTCCTCGTAAGAACGAAAGCTGACATCACCGCCATCCAAGAAATGCGTTGGACGGGGCAAGGCAAGCAATGTCTGGGGCCTTGCGACGTCTACTACAGCTGCCATGTAAAGGAGCGCAAACTCGGAGTTGGATTTGTGGTCGGAGAGAGACTCCGTCGCCGAGTACTCTCGTTCACCCCGGTCCGCATCAAAGCGAGATTCTTCAACATCTCGCCCATCTGCGCCCATGCCCCGACGGAAGAGAAGAATGAGGCATCGAAGGACCTCTTCTATGAGCGCTTGGAGTGCACGTACGTCATGATATCAAAATCGTGCTTGGCGACTTCAATGCCAGGGTGGGCAAGGAAGGGATCTTTGGAACCACCGTCGGAAAATTCAACCTCCACGACGAAACGTCCGACAACGGATTGAGGCTGATCGACTTACGCACACTCCGAGGCCCAAACATCGACTCGGACCACTATCTTGTTGCAGCCAAGATACGCACCCGCCTCTGTGCAGCAAAAAATGTGCGCCCAAATATGCAAGGAAAGGTTAACGTCGAAAAGCTGCAATCACAACAGACAGCCAGCGCTTTCGCTACTCGACTCGCACACCTGCCCTCAGAGAGCACTCTTCAACAAACCGACATATGCGAGCAGTGGAACCACATTTCCCGCTGATTAAGTACCGCCACCGAAGAAGTAGTCAGATTTCAGCGAGCCCGAAAGAACAACTGGTACGATGAGGAATGTCAGGAAGCTGCAGAGAAAAAAGATGCCGCCTACAGGGCCACACTACGATCGGGCGCAGCGCGCGCTATGTGCGACCGCCATAGGGATCTGAAGAGTGAAGCGATACGTATTTGCCGCAATAAGAAGAGAGAGGCCGAAATACGTGAGTGCGAAGAGCTGAAAATGCTGGCCGACAGGAAGAATTCCCGAAAATTTTACCAGAGAGTTAGGCGACTTACGGAAGGTTTCGAGACCAGGGCGTACTCCTGTAAGAACAACAAATGCGACCTAGTAACCGATGTCCAGAGCGTACTTAAGTTATGGAGGGAAAACTTTTCCGCCCTACTAAAAGGTAGCAGCTCGGAAAGTTGTGGAGATCGAGCCCGCAGTCCATGATCGATATCATCGGTATTAAAAACCGCGACGTCTGTTCTGCATTTTCCAAGTTGGATAAGGAAGCAAAGCGAATGGGTTTGGTGGTAAACGAGGACAAGACGAAGTATCTCCTGTCATCAAACAAACAGTCAGCACATTCTCGCCTTGGCACCCACGTCACTGTTGACAGTTAGTTAGTTAGTTAGTTAGTTAATTTACTGGGTGTAATAGAAACAGAGACACCGCGACCTAAAAGATCTTTTGTATCTCTCTCTATAAAGGAGTCCCTAACCCAATGTGGCCAAGATACCTTCGGCTTCCCTTATGAATCCTAAAAGGTCCTTGGTAGACGAATTCCTTATAACGAAGGGTTCGACCAACGAAGATTTAAAATAAATTACTCTCTGTCTGGCCAAAGCCGGACAGTCACAGAGAATATGCTCCGAAGTTTCATCGGCCTCGAGACAGAGCCGGCATTCCGGCTCTGTGATCGCCCTTATTCGGTGTAAGTGGAACCGCAATTGGTTGTGACCAGTCAGATACCCAGAAAGTAACCTGATGTCAATTCTGTTTTGTAGGACGATGTCGTTCCTGTTAAAGGGGTAGCCGAATAGCCTGGCCTGTCTAAGGCCCCCCACCGCTCCCCAGTACTTACTGCGTTCTGAGTGTACCCACTCAGTGATTATGGCTCTCGAATAGGACCAACTGAGACCACAGAATGGTTCAGGTCCCAAAAAAGGCAGTAATCGATCCTTCACGTGCGAACTCATCAGCGATCTCGTTGCCTTCGATTCCAGAATGGCCTGGTACCCAGCACAATATTACCGTGTTTTTGGCTGCCAAAAATTGTAGCGTGTTAAAGCAGTCTCTAACCAACTTAGATTTGATAGTCCTGTTTGAAAGGGCCCAGATGGATGCTTGGCTATCTGAAAAGATAACAAAAAAGCGCCCTTTAAACCCTTTTCAAGGTTTAATTTTGCGCAGTTTAAGATTGCGACTATTTCAGCCTGAAACACCGTGGGCCATTTGCCCATGGGAATTGTAAGTTTAGTGCTCGGTCCAAAGATGCCTTCACCCGCTCTGTCCGCCATCCTTGATCCATCTGTGTACCAATGTACATATCTGAGATCAAGGGCAGGGAGCCCATTTGCCCAATCTTCGCGATCGGGGATTATCACTTGGAATTTTCTGCCAAAGCAGACCTCTTTAGTCATGGAATCAGAGATTCCGCATATATCCAACCCTGGTATCTTCCCAAGAATACCTATATGAGGCTTCTTTACGAAGAAGCCGTCGTTAGATAGTCGAAGTTGCAGCTCCCTCGTGGCTGCTGATTCCTGAATGAAAATATGGAGAGGAGTCCATCCCAGGAGCGACTCTAGAGCCGCAGTTGGACACGTTCTTATAGATCCCGTGACGGATAGACATGCCAATCTTTGCAGCTTGTTAAGGCGAAGAATGGCAGTTTTTTGCATTGTCTTCTGCCACCACGCTATGGATGCATAGGACACAATCGGACGGACGATCATACGGTAGAGCCACTCAATCAGCCTTGAGCTCAACCCCCATTTCCTACCAAAAAGTCTTCTGCAGGCCCACATGGCCCGTGTGGCTTTAGCAATCGTTCTGTCAAGATGGGAGTTCCAATTAAGTCTCTTATCTAGCGTTATCCCCAGATATTTGACTTCATCGGAATATTCAAGTACTGTTCCTGCAAGAGTGACCGAACCAAGGTTCGGTTTATATCTTGTTGTAAACGGTATTAGAACAGCCTTCCGAGGATTTATGCTGAGGCCCTCATTGGCACACCAGTTAGAGGCCACGCGAAGAGCTGCGCACGTAACGTCAGAGACAGTACTGCCGAATTTCCCAGTAACAATAATTGCAAGGTCCATCTGCGTATCCCACAACATCGTAACCACACTCATGTAGTCTGATTAAGAGGTCATCCACAACAAGTGACCAAAGCAAGGGAGAAAGGACCCCTCCCTGTGGGCAGCCTCTCACGGCTCTGATCTTCACTTGAGTATTGCCCAAGGACGATGTAATTTCGCGTTCACGAAGCATAGCGTGGATTCAACCAACAGTAGTAGGATCTAAGCCCCTTTGGGCCAATGCCCTTGAGATAGATCCATAGGCAGTATTATCGAAAGCCCCCTCGATGTCCAAGAAGGTACACAGAGCGATCTCCTTTGCCTCGAAGGCACTTTCGATCCTACTAACCAGATAATGTAGGGCCGAATCCGTGGATTTCCCTTTAACATACGCGAATTGTGTGTGATGTAAGGGAGTGAAAGTGTTAAGTCTCTCCCTAATGTGGAGGTCTAGAAGTCTCTCTAAAGTTTTGAGGGTGAAGGAAGTTAAGCCAATAGGTCTGTATGATTTAGCTAAGTCAAGGGGCCTGTTGCCCGATTTCGGAATAAATAACACGGACACCTTCCTCCAAGCATACGGTATGTATTCCCAGCAATAACTAGCCCTAAATATACAGATCAGGGGATCAATAATATCCTCAATGCTTCTTTGGAGTAGTGCTGGGAAGATCCCATCACCACCCGCTGCTTTGAAGGGTTCAAAAGACTCTACCGCCCACCGTACCTTGTCCCTGTCAAGGATGGAGCCAGATCTGCTTTGACTTCTCACTCTAGGGAACCTGTGTTCCGGGGAGACAGAGGTAATCAGATCATGATCCACCAAGGAACCTGGGAAATGCACTTGAAGTAGGTGATTTAGAGTCTCCCTGTTATTGTTCGTAAAGGTGCCATCTTGCCTCCTTAGGAGGCCTATCCCATTGGAAGACTCCTTTGATAAAATTTTATGCAGACGCGAGGATTCAGGTAACGTTACAATTGATCCACAATGTCGCCTCCATGAATCCCTCTTTGAGCGCCTAATAACCTTGTTATAGTCAGTGAGACATGCCTTATACTCGTCCCACTGATGTGTCCTTTTGGCCCTGTTGAAGAGCTTCCTGACAGTTTTACGCTTAGCATCCAGTTCCCCATTCCACCAGGGAACCTTACGTTTCATCAAGGTGGAACAAGTAACTGTGCTGTCATGGAAGGATTCCAACAGAACTCTGTTAAGCAGATCCGCTGCGACATCCATTTCGTCGACTGAGTCAATGGTGGTTAGCAACGAGTCTGCCCTAACCTTTACTAACGTTTTAAAAAGGTCCCAGTCAGTTTTCTTGGGCTGGAAAGTCAAGCCTCGGAGCTCCGATCGCCCTGGGATCTCGAAGACTATGTGTTGATGATCCGAGAGCGATGCTTCTTCCGAGACTTGCCAATTCCAAAAACAATCGGAAATTGATCTGCTGCAGAGAGTGAGATCTAGTACCTCCTCCTTGACGGCAGTAATAAATGTAGGTTTGCAACCCCTGTTCGCAAATTCTATGTTATTTTGTAACAGATATTCTAACAGGTACTCACCCCTTACGTTGATATCGGAGCTGTCCCACACCGTGTGGTGGGCCTTCGCATCACAACCAATAATAAATTGTCTATTTGTACGTCGACAAAATTCGACGAGCTGCTGCACCTCCAATGGTGGTATGGTGGGGACGTCACCAGGAAAGTAGGCGGATGCAAGGACAATTTCCTGCACCCCACCCACCGTCGACACCTCGACTACAGCCGCTGAAAGGTCCCTGGAAATAAAAGGAGTAAGAGGTGTGTTATTGAGGTTGCCGTTAATCAAAATGGCGGCGCGGGGGGTATCCCCAAGCCGGTCGTAGATTAACCTACCTGAACTACCCAGTCCTCTTACTTGGCCTCCGCTAAACCAAGGTTCTTGAAGCAGGCCTATTGCGAATTTACGTTCGCTGGCTAACCTATCAATTGTGGCCGATGCCCCCTTGGCATGATGTAGGTTAGCCTGTAGCACCCTTAAGGTGCTCATTGCTTCCCCTGACGCGACGCTTTAACGAGACACTCCTTTTTGTCTCGTCGGGACCCCTTTTCCCTGGCATCACCGGTCCGTTTTGGTCTTGCGGTGGTGTTTTTTACCGGCTTGGAAACCACGTCTTCTTGTCGCCCAAAGGCGGCATTCAACGTGGGCTGTCGAGTCCCACTCGAGGCCACGGATCCTGTCCCTGTTGATGCCGCAGGTAGCACAGTTGCTTGCCGGTTGCTTGGCAGTGACTTGGAGCCTTGTCCCGCATGTGCCTCGCCTGCACAGGTCTCCGTCTGCGGAATTGATTCAGGAGCTTTCACCTCGGCTGCTCCCTCTACTGCAATGGACGTGTGCCAGCTGCCATCATGCCCGGCGGCTCTGCTGGTAGATGGCCGCACGTCCAGCTCTGGTTCAGCCGGGGTAACAGCTTCCCTAGCTTCCTCCACAGGCTCTGTGACCCCAGCCTCTTTCGGTTGCTGCTCTTTAGCTCGCAACAGCAGTTTTACGTGCCCATATCTGTAGGCGATCCTACCTTTAGCCGCAGTAAGCTTTACCATCGAATCGTGGTCGATTACGATGACCAAGTGGAGAAATGTCTCCTGCACCTGTCTGCGTGACACCTTCCAGCACGCCGTTGAGAGATGGTTCTGGGCTGCGATGGTAGCCAGAACCTTCTCGTCGGTTAACTGGGTGCTTTGAGGAAAGTAGCCCCGAATGACATGTGTCCGAGGGAAACCACTTTCCTCAACGAGTGAAATTCCAAGACCACACTTGGCCTTGATATGTTCGGCGTGTAGCCGTGGCCATGTCGCGGTTTGTGCGTTCGAACAGACGACGAGAAGCCACCCAGCTCGAGGGACGCATCTCTCAAACTCCGGCTTTACGTCGGTCCCCGATCGCTCAATAACGACATCTATTATAGTTTCTTGGAGCTGAGCCAGTTGTTCTGCTCCAAGTGGTTTGTTGACGGGGTCAACGGGAATGAAGCCCAGTTCGCCGCTACTCGCCACCTTACTGTAGGCAGCTTTCGTTGGCCCCATATGAGCCTGTCGAGGCTTCTTTGTGACAGCGTCACGAGGGGATTGCTCCTCGGAGCGCACCCGTTTCAGCTTCCCATCGAAAGTTGAGATGCTCTTGGCTATTTGTTGAGCCTCCTCCCTAGACTTGCCACGGTCTAGAGCTCTCTTAAAAACTCTCCTTTCCCGAGAGTTGAAGTGTACGAAGCCAGGAGTAGGGTTTAGAGTCACTCCTTGCACCAAAGTGCCGACTTCGGTTAGCCCTGAGACAGCACAGCATACACTGATGTCGTCGAGGATAACAGTGCTATCAGTATCTGAGTCCGAAGAAACTTCGGTCAGACTTCCAGCAGCTGAGCTCGACAAAGGCCCAGCTACTAATTCCGGAGCTCCTGTTAAACAGGCGGAGTTGGGAAGCCCAATGGCTTCCGAAGACACCTCTGAGCCTCCGTTTGCGTGCCCAATGGCTCCGCCGGAGGTAGCAGTAGGCGGCCCACTGGCCACAGACCTAGCCGGACTGACCTCAGCCGTGCAGGCTTGGTCCGGAAGTGATGGTATTGGAGCTCCATCTGGCTCTTTCTTTAAATTTAAATTTTCCATGTGATTCCCACGAGTAAACGGGAAAAGGGAAAAGTACACCGCGGTAATCCCGATCCCACGGCAAGTCTGGTTGAAACTGGAGGACGACCGGTATCCAGAGTCCGCATACTAGGGACCAGGCACCCCCCTGGCCATGCATCCTTCGGCATATGCTGTTCCACCTTGGAGTTGGGGTAATTTATGGGAAAGAGAGGCAGCTCAGAAGGCGATCCGAGCAATGATGTGAGACCAAAGTCAAAACCCATCACCCCGACTGTCCTCTAATATCAGCCTCTCCTCCCCGAGAGTTTTCTTCTCTCCGCCCGACTACCACTAGCCAGCACTATAGCCAGAGACATGACCGTAACTATAGCCTGTTTCCAGCCGCCCCCGCGTGGAGAGTGTAGCCGCACTTCCGGCAGTGCATGCGGACGGAAGACACCCCCAAAGGAGTGACGACCGTCCGTACACCTGTCGGCTGACGGCCACTGTTGACAGTTACAATTTCGAGAAAGTCAACGAAGGTATTTAGGCATTGACCAACATAACTCAGTGCTTGTGCCTCCGAATGAGACTTTGAAGCAATATGATATTGGCAAACCGTATGTTGTTGTTGTTGTAGCGGCTACAACAACCCCGCCCAGATCGGTTGATATCTCAGTCGTTGTAGTCAAGCTCCACTAACGGAAGCACCAGGAAGCGTGCGGCCTCAATGGGGTCGGTCCACAGCGACATACGCGTTAGTGTTGTCGGGTTTTCTGGGCATACGAAGAGATGTTTCG
>NW_023458569.1:2807830-2809759 GCF_013731165.1 Rhagoletis pomonella | reverse complement strand
CATATTGCGTCAAAGTCTCATTCGGAGGCACAAGGACTGAGTTGTGTTGGTCAATGCCTAAATACCTTCGTTGACTCATTTACCAGAGCCATTGCGCACTTT
Organism: Rhagoletis pomonella; assembly: GCF_013731165.1. Lineage (NCBI taxonomy): Eukaryota > Metazoa > Arthropoda > Insecta > Diptera > Tephritidae > Rhagoletis > Rhagoletis pomonella. The sequence goes on along the minus strand of NW_023458569.1, from coordinate 2,809,657 downwards.
ACTTTACAGCGACTTGGCAGAATCAATAGGTCTCCACGAATATAGACAAATACATTTCCGCATTTAAGAGAATTTCGTCCCTTTAGCCTATATTGAATTTCTGTAGTCCAACGATTCTCACCCGCCAGCCAGCGAATGAAGAACAAACATTTCTTAAAATTTAAAAAGGAAAAATATCCCTACTAAAAGTTAAAAAATGTTCTTAAAACTTTCAAAGAATTTTGGAAAAGAAATATTACTGGCCCCTATTATGAGTTGCATTCGATTTTCGACTGTGGTCGAAAGTGCTGAGCGAACGAATTTTTATTTGGTATTATGGCTCGATTCGATTCGATGAAGAATAGCGCTATTGTGAATTTCGCTCGTTTAGGTTGTTCACAATAGTATATTTTTCACCGCTGAGAAGCTTTGTTTACAAATCGAGCAAACTAAATAGCGTGCTTATACATATTTATGTAAATTTGTTCTAATTAAAATGAAATAAAAAAGAAAGCGAGTTTATAACAACGTGGTAAAATGAGTACAACGAGGTCTGGTTCAACGATTCGTCAGAGGATGAGAGCTTAGTGGGAGTATCAAATGTTTAAGAGAGTTTAAGTTTATTAGTCTTTGGAATTTATTTTGGTATAAAATATATTTCGTCGGCTTATTGTGTAAACCTGCTAAATCCGTTTTTTGGCAAAATTGACCTTTTGATGCAGTTCGAAGGCGTAGGCGATTCCGCAGTTGGCAAGCAAAAAAATACGTCAATATAAAAATATAATTGTCAAAAATTGTGTGATGAGTAAAGCTGCTATGTACAATCAGTTCAAATTCAACTGCTAAATCCAACATATTGTGCTTCTGTCGCTCGATTATTGTTTTATCTTAGAGTATTACTTTATGCGTTTAAGCCAAGGTAATAGCCAGCGAATAAGCTTTAATTTTTTATATCTCAAGGAAATTATTGTTAATTGTGGAACGAAACAGAAGGAAGTTAAATGCAGAAGAGTTTTCCAGCGTGTGGGTAGATTTGATAGAAAAAAATGTAGTACCAAATAATAGTTCCGGGGAGCCAATTACAATTTTTTATAGCGACGAATGCACATATCAAAACCGAAACAATATTATGGCTAATGCTTTGTTATCCACAGCTATAAATAACAATATCATTATTGTCCAAAAGTTTCTTGAAGTAGGCCATACCTAAATGGAAGCTGATTGTATCCATTCCACTATCGAACGAGCACTTAAGAAAAGAGATATCCATGTTCCTGCAGAATACATTGAAGTAATTAGATCAGCTAGAAAAAATCCAAAACCATATGACGTAACTTATCTTCGTAACACGTTCTTTAAAAGCTTTAACGCAGTTCAATTCTTTAATAGCATTCGTCCCGGTCGCGGCAAAGATGCTGCTTAAGTAACTGATATACGAGCCCTACGGTATACACCAAGTGGCGACATACATTTCAAACTAAGATTCTCCAACGAGTGGGAAATAATACCGCAAAGAAAATCCCCAGTAGCTGTTTCCTTGCCGTTTTCTCACCTTCCGAATTTATACGAGAGTAGGCGTACGATTGCTCACAGAAAGTATGAGATCACCAGTATTTCAAACGATTACTTCCTGAAGATTACCACGCCTACTATAACAATTTACGTCATGATTGAATAATATGTATCATACTTTCTGGCATTATTGAGTTCCTACTTAAATTATCTTATATGTATCTTTGTACTATTAATTTGAGAGAGGAATACTTAACGTATAGTTACTAATATATGTTTTATAAACTGCCTATTTTTGTTGCAATAAACGGAAGAATAAATCTGTTGTATTTTTTT
>NW_023458569.1:2805264-2807730 GCF_013731165.1 Rhagoletis pomonella | reverse complement strand
CATATTGCGTCAAAGTCTCATTCGGAGGCACAAGGACTGAGTTGTGTCGGTCAATGCCTAAATACCTTCGTTGACTTTCTCGAAATTGTAACTGTCAACAGTGACGTGGGTGCCAAGGCGCGAATGTGCTGACTGTTTGTTTGATGACAGGGGATACTTCGTCTTGTCCTCGTTTACCACCAAACCCATTCGCTTTGCTTCCTTATCCAACTTGGAAAATGCAGAACAGACGTCGCGGTTTTTAATACCGATGATATCGATCATCGACTGCGGGCTCGATCTCCACAACTTTCCGAGCTGCTACCTTTTAGTAGGGCGGAAAAGTTTTCCCTCCATAACTTAAGTACGCTCTGGACATCGGTTACTAGGTCGCCATTGTTGTTCTTACAGGAGTACGCCCTGGTCTCGAAACCTTCCGTAAGTCGCCTAACTCTCCGGTAAAATTTTCGGGCATTCTTCCTGTCGGCCAGCATTTTCAGCTCTTCGCACTCACGCATTTCGGCCTCTCTCTTCTTATTGCGGCAAATACGTCTCGCTTCCCTCTTCAGATCCCTATAGCGCCCGATCGTAGCGTGGCCCTGTAGGCGGCATCTCTTTTCTCTGCAGCTTCCTGACACTCCTCATCGTACCAGTTGTTCTTTCGGGCTCGCTGAAATCTGACTACTTCTACGGCGCCGGTACTTAATCAGCGGGAAATATGGTTCCACTGCTCGCATATGTCGGTTTGTTGAAGACTGCTCTCTGAGGGCAGGTGTGCGAGTCGAGTAGCGAAAGCGCTGGCTGTCTGTTGTGATTGCAGCTTTTCGACGTTAACCTTTCCTTGCATGTTTGGGCGCACATTTTTTGCTGCACAGAGGCGGGTGCGTATCTTGGCTGCAACAAGATAGTGGTCCGAGTCGATGTTTGGGCCTCGGAGTGTGCGTAAGTCGATCAGCCTCAATCCGTTGTCGGACGTTTCGTCGTGGAGGCTGAATTTTCCGACGGTGGTTCCAAAGATCCCTTCCTTGCCCACCCTGGCATTGAAGTCGCCAAGCACGATTTTGATATCATGACGGGGGCAGCGCTCGTACGTGCGCTCCAAGCGCTCATAGAAGAGGTCCTTTTATGCCTCATCCTTCTCTTCCGTCGGGCATGGGCGCAGATGGGCGAGATGTTGAAGAATCTCGCTTTGATGCGGATTGTGGCTAGACGCTCGTCCACCGGGGTGAACGAGAGTGCTCGGCGACGGAGTCTCTCTCCGACCACAAATCCAACTCCGAGTTTGCGCTCCTTTACATGGCAGCTGTATTAGACGTCGCAAGGCCCCAGACATTGCTTGCCTTTCCCCGTCCAACGCATTTCTTGGATGGCGGTGATGTCAGCTTTTGTTCTTACGAGGACATCAACCAGCCGGGCAGAAGCACCTTCCCCATTAAGTGTCCGGACATTCCAGGTGCATGCCCTCAAATCTTAGTCCTTTAAACGTTTGCCGTGGTCGTCATCATAAGAGGGGGTCTCATCCGAGGCTTTGCCTTGCTTCTTCACTGGAAGTGGTTTTTACGTGGCGGGTCCTAAACCCAGCGCACAACCCATTGCTACCAAATTGCCAAATTTAAAAAAACATCAGACCTACAGTGTTTGTTTTCATACGGTTTGTTGTAAACACATTAAAATAATTTATTTGAAAGCACGCAATTCGGTCCAGTGTAAATGTAAGTATTATTATATCACTTCATTATTGTATTGTGCGATTCACTGCATCGTAGGTTTCAGTTTTGTGATCGCTGACATTTGGGCGTGCTTCATAAGTGCATATTGTTACCCCATGGTAATGTGCCTCATTGAACTCGCCGCGAAGGCCTATGATAAAAAAAAAGTAAAAACGAATTTGTCACAAGATTTTAGTTTCGGCCTCTATGCTCACCAATATAGTAGATCCGTGCTACATCGTCACCGTAATTAGAAGGAAAATGTAAAGAAAGGTGATGAACGGATGAGAAAGTTACCACCCTGGAAAAGACAGAGAAAAATAGTTTGATATTATGTTAGTTGGATCATTTATTACTAAGTTTTTTTATACTTTTTTATACTGTACTTTGCAGGGTGAAAAGGAACCATGTTTGATGATATCGCACATTTAATAACACCGTGCGACAGAAACAAAAAATTTTAAAAACACAAAGAGGATAGCAACAGAGCTTCAAATACAGACAATCAATACAAAAGTAAACCAATACGTAGATAGTCAGGCGGCAATTAAGGCAGTTACCTCATATAGTATTTCATCCATAAACGTACTTCGCAGCCGGGAAACCATTGACAGGCTGGTCGCCGACAGAAGGCTGCATATCTATTGGGTACCCACAAGGGAATAGAGGATAATAAAATAGCACATGAGACTGCCAACTCTCGAACAGACAAACAACATTTGTAGACCACTTCAACACTTGTACAACGAAATATACGATAATACGATTAGGCAGTTTA
>NW_023458569.1:2800968-2805164 GCF_013731165.1 Rhagoletis pomonella | reverse complement strand
ATAACCTCCTCCTTTTTGGGAAGTCGGTTAAAAATATAAATGACAAAATTTTAGGACATTAAATGTCCTACAAATAAGTTTCGGAACACCATAGTATGTATGGAAAAATTATACACGAAAGGTTTTTCTAACGAAATCTATTAACCTTCTCAATTACATCGGCAACCTATTTTCTTTGCCTCTATACTCTTGCCACCAGCAGAGCTGCCCACCCGGGCACAGGGCGTTTCGCGTCCCCTGGTTAACTCATTCCAAGTAGCCCTAAACTGCCTAATCGTATTATCGTATATTTCGTTGTACAAGTGTTGAAGTGGTCTACAAATGTTGTTTGTCTGTTCGAGAGTTGGCAGGCTCATGTGCTATTTTATTTTCCTCTATTCCCTTGTGGGTACCCAATAGATATGCAGCCTTCTGTCGGCGACCAGCCTGTCAATGGTTTCCCGGCTGCGAAGTACGTTTATGGATGAGATACTATATGAGGTAACTGCCTTAATTGCCGCCTGACTATCTACGTATTGGTTTACTTTTGTATTGATTGTCTGTATTTGAAGCTCTGTTGCTATCCTCTTTGTGTTTTTAAAATTTTTTGTTTCTGTCGCACGGTGTTATTAAATGTGCGATATCATCAAACATGGTTCCTTTTCACCCTGCAAAGTACAATATAAAAAAGTATAAAAAAACTTAGTAATAAATGATCCAACTAACATAATATCAAACTATTTTTCTCTGTCTTTTCCAGGGTGGTAACTTTCTCATCCGTTCATCACCTTTCTTTACATTTTCCTTCTAATTTCGGTGACGATGTAACACGAATCTACTATATTGGTGAGCATAGAGGCCGAAACTAAAATCTTGTGACAAATTCGTTTTTACTTTTTTTTATCATAGGCCTTCGCGGCGAGTTCAATGAGGCACATTACCATGGGGTAACAATATGCACTTATGAAGCACGCCCAAATGTCAGCGATCACAAAACTGAAACCTACGATGCAGTGAATCGCACAATACAATCATGAAGTGATATAATAATATTTACATTTACAATGGACCGAATTGCGTGCTTTCAAATAAATTATTTTAATGTGTTTACAACAAACCGTATGAAAACAAACACTGTAGGTCTGATGTTTTTTTAAATTTGGTAATTTGGTAGCAATGGGTTGTGTGCCACGTAAAAACCACTTCCAGTGAAGAAGCAAGGCAAAGCCTCGGATGAGACCCCCTCTTATGATGACGACCACGGCAAACGTTTAAAGGACTACGATTTGAGGGCATGCACCTGGAATGTCCGGACACTTAATGGGGAAAGTGCTTCTGCCCGGCTGGTTGATGTCCTCGTAAGAACGAAAGCTGACATCACCGCCATCCAAGAAATGCGTTGGACGGGGCAAGGCAAGCAATGTCTGGGGCCTTGCGACGTCTACTACAGCTGCCATGTAAAGGAGGCAAACTCGGAGTTGGATTTGTGGTCGGAGAGAGACTCCGTCGCCGAGTACTCTCGTTCACCCCGGTGGACGAGCGTCTAGCCACAATCCGCATCAAAGCGAGATTCTTCAACATCTCGCCCATCTGCGCACATGCCCCGACGGAAGAGAAGAATGAGGCATCCAAGGACCTCTTCTATGAGCGCTTGGAGCGCACGTACGAGCGCTGCCCCCGTCATGATATCAAAATCGTGCTTGGCGACTTCAATGCCAGGGTGGGCAAGGAAGGGATCTTTGGAACCACCGTCGGAAAATTCAACCTCCACGACGAAACGTCCGACAACGGATTGAGGCTGATCGACTTACGCACACTCCGAGGCCCAAACATCGACTCGGACCACTATCTTGTTGCAGCCAAGATACGCACCCGCCTCTGTGCAGCAAAAAATGTGCGCCCAAATATGCAAGGAAAGGTTAACTTCGAAAAGCTGCAATCACAACAGACAGCCAGCGCTTTCGCTACTCGACTCTTCAACAAACCGACATATGCGAGTAGTGGAACCACATTTCAGGCTGATTAAGTACCGCCGCCGAAGAAGTAGTCAGATTTCAGCGAGCCCGAAAGAACAACTGGTACGATGAGGGATGTCAGGAAGCTGCAGAGAAAAAAGATGTCGCCTACAGGGCCACGCTACGATCGGGCGCAGCGCGCGCTATGTGCGACCGCTATAGGGATCTGAAGAGGGAAGCGATACGTATTTGCCGCAATAAGAAGAGAGAGGCCGAAATACGTGAGTGCGAAGAGCTGAAAATGCTGGCCGACAGGAAGAATGCCCGAAAGTTTTACCAGATAGTTAGGCGACTTACGGAAGGTTTCGAGACCAGGACGTACTCCTGTAAGAACAACAATGGCGACCTAGTAACCGATGTCCAGAGCGTACTTAAGTTATGGAGGGAAAACTTTTCCGCCCTACCAAAAAGGTAGCAGCTCGGAAAGTTGTGGAGATCGAGCCCGCAGTCGATGATCGATATCATCGGTATTAAAAACCGCGACGTCTGTTCTGCATTTTCCAAGTTGAATAAGGAAGCAAAGCGAATGGGTTTGGTGGTAAACGAGGACAAGACGAAGTATCTCCTGTCATCAAACAAACAGTCAGCACATTCGCCCCTTGGCTCCCACGTCTCTGTTGACAGTTACAATTTCGAGAAAGTAGAGAATTTCGTTTACTTGGGAACCAGCATTAACACCGATAATAATGTCAGCATTGAAATCTAACGCAGAATCACTCTTGCCAACACGTGCTACTTTGGACTGAGTAGGCAATTCAGGAGTAAAGTCCTCTCGACGTACGAAAACCACGCTCTATAAGTCACTCATCATGCCCGTGCTGGTATATGGCGCAGAAGTATGGACAATGACAACATCCGATGAGGCGGCTCTTGGATTGTTCGAGAGAAAGATTTTGCGGAAGATTTACGGGCCTTTTCGCGTTGGCGACGGCGAGTACCGCAGACGATGGAAGGATGAGCTGTATGAGCTTTACAACGACATGGACATAGTGCAGCGAATTAAAATACAGCGGCTCCGCTGGGTTGACCATGTCGTTCGAATGAACACCGACGTTCCAGCTCTGAAAGTATTCAACTCGGAACCCGCTGGTGGTAGCAGAGGAAGGAGGAGCCCCTACTGCGATGGAAAGATCAGGTGGAGAAGGACTTGGCTTCACTTGGCGTTTCCAATTGGCGTCAGTTGGCACAGAAGAGAAACGACTGGCGTGCTGAACTCGGTCAAAATCGCTTAGGCGGTTACAGCGCCAAAAGAGAAAAAGAAGAGGTATTTGGCAATTTGGTAACTTTCTTTGATTACCACTAAAAATGTGCACAACTAAGTGCACGCGTATCTTATTACATTAAATGAGCAATTCTTGTATATATGTATATCCATACGGTTCTCGAAAACGGCTCTAGGGATTTTGATGAAATTTTGTACACAGATAATGTTTTGGATTTTAAGGTTATCTGCGTAGGCAATATCTTCGAGAAGACTCGTATAAGGTTGCCACCTATTCGAAATTAGTTACAAATTAATTAAAACATAATATGGGTATCAAATGGAAGGTATTTTAAAGATCCCTAAACTATTGTTAATAAGGTTGCCATCTATTTGGAATCGCATATTTATTTAATATTTTGGTTAGAAGAAAAAGGTAAAATATTACTTAAACTTTTGGATTCTAGGCTAATTGACCTAATATTGTTGAGTGCAAGAAAAAGCTTTCTTCACATTACAGCCCGACGTTTCGCTAACTTTCTTAGCTTCCTCAGGGGCGATTTCTTTATTAAAAACATCAACAAAAGAAACAAGAAAAATTAAAATAAACAAAACGTATTAAAACATTGACGTTATATGATAACATTTCACAAACTATAATCAAAAGCATAAGATTTGACAACTTCGAAGTTTACATACATGTACATAAACACTTATTAACTATTATCACGATACATTTATCTGGGCACACTGAACTTAAGAGCTAGTTGCTTTGATACCATCCTGGTGTGGTACACTCGTCATACTGATTGCCTGTTACACACATAATTGGTACGCCGCCGCAATATCGTCTGTGTCTTCTTTCTTGTTCATAGTTTTGTCTCTGTTTTGTAAAATTCGCAGGCTTTCTAGCGTTAGTCTGGTTTTCTCCTTTTTTCTTTATCTAATATCTTTACTTTGCCTAGATCAGCTGTGTGTCCACTTGTCAATATGTGCTGCGC
>NW_023458569.1:2797781-2800868 GCF_013731165.1 Rhagoletis pomonella | reverse complement strand
CTGGAAACTCTGCATTCTTCTTCTCGCGGATGAGGAGTCTGTTCCGAATTGGCCGTACCTATAAGAAAATGATTAGGTGTTATGGGTTCGTCGGTGGGCGTTTCCAATGGGATGTGTTAGGGGGGCGGCTATTGACTAAATTTTCCGCTTCACACATGACTGTACAACAAACTATGCTCTTGTATGTTCTCATTGTATAGTGCGTGTCCCATCGCTCGTTTGACACTGCGCTTTAGTCTCTCCCAACAGTCGGAATTTTTCCGCTGTAATTCCTTGTCCGCGCCAATGAAGTTGGTGGCATTATCGGATCGTATGCGAACCGGGATACCACGTCTGCTCATAAAATTACGGATACATAGCAAGCATGTGTCGGTGCTGAGCTCTCTGGCGATCTCCAAGTGTATAGCACGCGTCGTTAAACACGTGAATAACGCGATACATCGCTTTTCTCTACGACGCCCTATCGTCACAAAAACAGGCCCATATAATCCAAGCCGACATAAGAAAATGGTCGCAGAAAATGCGTCAGTCTATCCTCTGACACATTTTTGCTGCGCACCGCACGGCTACTCGAATGTGGGGAACCCAAAACCTTCGACGACTCTCAGCGATGACGGTCTCTTCATTCTGGTTTTCGTTCTACGATGATAGCTCATAACTACTAAGTCCGTCACGTGGTGTTGCTTGGGGAGCATGATTGGCCTACGACTCTGAAAAGGAATTTCCTCGGCCGCATCAATTCGACCTTTTATGCGAATGACTCCCTTTTCGTCCACATATGGTGTAAGTTTCCACAATTTACTACTACGCTGCAGTTGTCCTCCCGCGCTCAGGGTTTCATATTCTTCTGGATACGCGCTCATTTGCACCGCTCGACAAATTAGCAATTCCGATGCTTCCAATTCAGCGACGGTCAAATGCCCGTACTCCTTTAGGATCGTATGCCTTTGCAGACTGTTTTTTGCGAAAACGCAATACCCATCCTATAACTCTTTTCATACGAATAAAACAAGAAAATCTTTTAAATATATCTTATAGCTTAGGCTAAAGTGAAAGACGAATTTTGCTAGGAGCTCCTCTTGGGTTCGTGCATGGGTCACTACTGCTGGCCACTCGGATTCGTTCTGAAGTAAAAAATCTGGTCCTTTCGCCCAAAAGGATTCACGTTTCCCCCTTCGCAAACGCGTTGCAAAATCAGCTGGATTGCATGCACTTCGCAACCACCTCCACTCTGTCACTTGGCTGCTCTCTAGGATCTCGTTTACTCGATGAGCTACGTAAGGCTTATAGCGCCGGTGGTCGGATGTTATCCAAGCTAATGTGGTTTTAGAGTCACTCCACATAATTGTTCTCACCGGTATTACGTCGTGATTTTGTAGTATAGCTTCACGAAGTCGCGTTGCCAGAATGGCGGCTTGTAGCACTAAACGCAGAACCGTTGTTAGCTTTAGTGGCGGGCACGTCGTTTGCCCATGACGAACGCCAAACGTATTGGACCGCACTCGCTGTTGATCCTGCAGTACGCTACACGAACTGGGCTGAGCATGGCGAACAAATGTCATCACCGTCATCACGTAGTCCACAACGGGTGCCGCTGGTTTCCTTCTCCACAGGAACCGTTGTTCATCTTGATCCTGGCGTTGTATCCGCACCTGATGGAACATCTCTACCACATCTGCACAAACTCCAATTGGTTTCTGCCTGAATTTCATTAAAACCATCGTTAGCGGTTGACCCAAGTCAGGTCCGCTTAGCAGGGCTGAATTTAGAGAAACGCCATCTGTTTCAGCTGCAGCGTCAAATACTAATCGCAGCTTTTCTGGTTTGTTTAAGCTGCGCACTCCAAAATGTGGTAAGTACCAGGTTCTTCGGGCCCGCTGCTGTGCTTCCGCCTCACTCAAACGCCTTACGTAGGCTTTTTCCTGGTACTCAGCCATAACCTGCATGTATTGTTCTCATAAATCTGTATTGTTGCTAAATTTTCGCTCCAGTGCCATGAGCCACTTCTCTGCCATGCTCCTGCTATCCGGGAGAACCACGTCATCACTTTTCCATAGGCGACCCGTCGTTGTGTTGAGTAAATAGTTGGCTCTCGCTACCGCCGCGCTCTCTACGTGATTGTGTACGCCACTAACCTGCATATTGTCATTCGCAATGAAGTCCTCTACTAGCTGTTCCAGCTTCGATTCGCTGCTGATGTGCACAAATAAGGAATGGTGACTAACAGATGTGGAGTTTGCTTTGCTTGGACCATAAAGTACCCAACCAAATTTCGTCAGTACCACTGTGGGTCCACGCCTTCCATCAGCAGCAACTCGCTTTGCCACACCCAAATGCGCACTATCGAGACCAATCAACAGCTCTGGTATCACCGCTTCGTAGTTGGCAAGTGGTAGCTGTTTCGAGTATCGATATTTCCAGTGAAGCTCCGACACATTCAACGTTTGCTTTGTAACTGTAAGTCCTCAACGACCTTAACGCTCTTCATGCAGAATCGCCTGCTATTTGGATCAGAGCCTGAAATCTTAATACTACTTGATAAAACCATTTGAGTTACGGAATTGTTGCCAAACCATTGCAGTGTCAGCTTTTCCTTGCTACCCTTTAAGCCAAGCTGGTCTGCCAATCTTTTGTTCATCAACGTCACTGCGGAGCCTTCATCAATAAACGCGTAACACGTTACCTCCCTACCATTCGCATATAATTTCACCGGCAAAATTTTGAAAATAATATTTACGTTTTGTTGCTGAGCGACCGCGTTAGTAAACACTGGTTGCCTTGATACGTCTTGAGGCCGTGCTCCATTTGCATTTCTTTGTTCGGCTGCGTGTAACAATTCTCGAACTTTCTTCAAACAATTCGTCGCAGAGCATTTGTGTTTTTTGGTACTTGTTGCTTCTATGGCTACGACCTAAACAATTAAAGCATAGCCTTCGTTGCCGCACAACCCTCCATCTAGATTCGACATCCATTTCTACAAACCGATTACATTCTCGTGTGTCTCTGTACACAATTCGCAGTTGTTCTGCTGGTCATTTCCAGTCGCTCCAACGTGAAACAATTTCATCCTTCCTTCATTTCTTCCTT
>NW_023458569.1:2796340-2797681 GCF_013731165.1 Rhagoletis pomonella | reverse complement strand
ACAGCAACTAGTGTCGCACCTTTTACCATCGTTGATATTTGTAGCACCGTTTATTATCGTTGGGGAGAACCGCTACGTCATCTCACACACTCTTCGCATCTTCGTTGTCATCACCAACTCACTCTCTTCGAAGGGTGTTTCAAGCGCACTCTTTCATTGCACCTCCACCACACTCTTGCGCGTGACATCCACCTTAACATCGAGTTCTATACCAATGTCAAGCAGTGGAACTCACGCCACCTACGACCAACAACAACCACCCAACATAGCAAAAAATGTCCCGCTAGCGGCCTAGAAAAATAATAACTGGCTAGCTATGCAAATATGTATGTACATATGTACATCAATACGTATATATGTACATACATACGTACATATGTACATACAAACGAACATATGTACATATATACGTACGGATATCCATACATATAACGCGACTAGAAATTACCTTTTGTACATTCTATGCTAATTCTTTAAAAACAATTACAGTCCATCGTTCGACACGGCCACACGTCTAATCTTGCATTTTTTGATTTCTTAATAAAGTTCACAATTAGTTAAGCACATCAAACGTTGTTTTAATTTTCTGTTTAAGGGCAACAAAAAACTCTTTGTGCCCCAACATAAAGGTCCTTCGAGCCGGATCTTAAACACCGGCTCCGTGTAATTTGTTTCAATTTAATAATGTACGGTAACGTGGAATTTCAAGCGGTTGATGGCGAATCAACGCCAACGCAGCCAGCTGCGTCGAATAACATTCGCGTTAAGGTTCGACGGCGGGAATTACTTTGGCAGCGTTTCGAAAGTTCTCGCATGAACTTAGCGGAACTAAATACAATGGCTAAACCGATGCTCAAGGTCAAGCTCGAGTTGTTGCAGCGTCAACTGGACAATTTTGCAGCAATCCAGTCGCACCTTGAAGAACTCGATGAATCCGAGTTAGAAGGAATGTATCGTACCAATTGTGAAACGGCGTATTTCGTCGTAAAATCCGCTATCATGGGGCGGCTCGCTCAGCTTCGTGCTGCTGAACCCGAAACCTTGAGTAGCACCCCCATTCTATCGTCGACGTCGCAGTCAAAGTGCCACTTACCAAAGCTGCAATTACCAAAATTTTCTGGCCACCATGCAGATTGGCTAGATTTCTTCGACATGTTTTCCATGCTCGTGCATACCAACAACGAGCTATCAGAGATTGAAAAATTTCAGTATCTTCGGTCATGCTTAACCGACAAGACAGCGCGCCTCGTGCAGGCACTAGAGTCACAGCGATAAATTGTCGAAAGGCTATCGAGCTACTCACAGCACGGTATGACCACAAACGCTTCATTTTCCAATCAC
>NW_023458569.1:2792314-2796240 GCF_013731165.1 Rhagoletis pomonella | reverse complement strand
ACACAACTCAGTCCTTGTGCCTCCGAATGAGACTTTGACGCAATATGATATTGGCAAACCGTATGTTGTTGTTGTTGTTGTAGCGGCTACAACAACCCCGCCCAGATCGGTTAATATCTCAGTCGTTCTCGTCAAGCTCCACTAACGGAAGCACCAGGAAGCGTGCGGCCTCAATGGGGTCGGTCCACAGGGACAAACGCGTTAGTGTTGTCGGGTTTTCTGGGCATACGAAGAGATGTTTCGAGTCGTGGGGTCTTACACCGCATGCCGGACACTTATTTGGCACATCTGCGTCTAATCTGCTCAGGTATGAGTTTAACCTGCTGCAGTAGACAGAGTGAAGTTGGGTTATTGTAGTTCCAGTCTCCCGAGGCAGATGAAGCTCCGTCTCGTTGTTGATGTCCGATGGTTGTGTGCCTAGAACGGAATTCACAGGTCTGGAGTCTACATAACTCGAGACTGACTCCCTGTGAATGCCGCTCAGGGCCTGTCGATATGCTGAGGGGTCCAGAGGCTGCTTAATAAACCTCTGGACTTCGTCCGTCAGTTCGTAGAGATGCCTCCTGACTGCCTGGGCGAGGGCTCTTTTGCAAGCAGTTGTCTATTTGGGTGACCGCGTATGTCGCTTCCAACCAGAAACTGCTTGCAGAGCATTGTGTTATGCTCCATTAAAGGCGACATCAGAAGGCATCCAGTCGCTGTCCTAAGTGCAGTGATTTGTGTCGTCTGTAGCTTCATCCACTGCGTCCTACTAGTCCCCAGCGACCACACTGGTGCTACGTAACTTAACACCGGCCGGCATATTGCCTTGTATGTTGCCAGCAACGTTTCTTTGTCTTTGTCCCAAGTACTGCCGGCTAGCGACTTGAGGACCTTGTTGCGGCTCTGTACTTTGTTGACAATAGCGGTTGCGTGCGCAGAGAAGGAGAGCAGACTGTCGAAGGTTACTCCGAGTATTTTGGGGTTATTCACCGTCGGAATTGGTGTATCATCGACGTGAATTCCCAGCGGTAGTCTGACTTCCTTCGTCCAGGTGGTGAACAGGGTCGCAGAGGATTTTGTAGGGGAGATGATTGGGCTCCTAGCAGCGAAGAAGCGCGAAAGCTCGGAGAGATACCCGTTTACTTTCGAACACAAGTAATCAATTCCATTCTCAGACGCCATTACCGAACAATCGTCGGCATAAGTGACAATCGAGACTCCCTCTGGTGGTTGAAGGAGCTTTGAAATGTAAAAGTTAAACAGTAACAGGGAAAGGACACCACCCTGTGGAACCCCCTGTTTAATTTTTCTGAGTTTGCTCGATTTGTCTCTAAATATTACCGACGAGTGTCGACCACTCAGATAATTTGCCTCTATGTCTTCTAGTAGCGTGGAGGGGCTGATGGTATTAAACGCCTTTGACAGGTCCAACGCTACTGCGTGTTTATGGCGTTAAGTGCTGTTGTTGTACTGTGCACTTTACGGAAACCATGTTTATGCTTCGCTGGGGTCAGGTGGTTCGTGAAATACGTGAAAGCAGCAAAGCCTCTAGTGTCTTCGATACTGGGGAAAGGAGGGTTATCGGGTGATAAGGTTCTCCTTTCTTGGCTGGTTTCCCCGGTTTGAGCAGTGGGACCACTCTCCCCATCTTCCCGATGTCTGGGGTGATGAGAGTGGCCATTGACATATTGAGGACCTCCGTTAGGTACGCTACTCCCGCAGGACCCACATTTTTCAACATCAACATGCATATTCCGTCGGGCCCAATGGCTTTGGAGGCTTTCGCCTTCTTGATGGTCATTGTAACTTCACTGGTAGTGAAAGCAAGTGGGGCACAGGTTGTTGGCAGCCTATGCAGCCTTCTGGTCACTCGATGCTTGGCTTTGTCCACCGTAGGATGCAGTATGAACTGCCGGCTAAAATAGCTCTCGCATCGCTCCGGGTCCGACGAGGAATGGCCGCCGAAAGAAATGTCGACCCTGTCGTCGTGCTTCGTCAGATTGGACAGTGCCCTCAAGGTTGACCAAAGCTTACTCACACCAGAGGTGAAGCTACAAGTCTTCCGATGCTCTTCCCACTTTTTCCGCTTATGTACATCCACAAGCTGCCGAATCTCCGCGTTGATTTCCGCGGGGATTTCCGGGATCGGCCTGACGAAGGTGGACGTCGGTTAGTGTGGGGAGCGCAGTGAAGGGGATCTCAGTAAATTCCGCCAAGCCTTTTCAATCAGCTGTGGAAAAGTTGATATCGATCCGGTGTTCCGCGGAAGCAAAGTCGGTTGGTTTATCGATCGAGATGACTATGGGCAAATGTTCTGATGCCAAAGTCAGCATAGGTCGCGAGAATACGCTGTTCTAAGATACTTCGCCGACCTAAACGGGGTTAGATCGCCGAAACAACAGCCCTTGGTCGGGTGAAACCCGAGTCATTCCGGTATGTAGAACCGGCTTACAGACAGGCCCTGAACGGCATTCACAGGGACTCAGTCTCGAGTTATGTAGACTCTAGACCTGTGAATGCCGTTCTAGGCATACCATCCCCGGACATAGACGAGACGGAGCTTCATCTGCCTCGGGAGACACGCACAACACTCGCTCAACTTCGCTCCGGCTACTGCAGCAGGCTGAACTTGAGTAGGTTGAATGAGGATGTGCCGAATGAGTGTCCGGCATGCGGAGAGACCCCACACGACTCGAAACATCTCTTTGCATGCCCGGAAAACCCGACAACCCTAACGGCCTTGTCCCTGTGGACAAACCCCACAGAAGCTGCACGCTTCCTAGGGTTGCCGTTAGTGGAACTTGACGACAACGACTGAGATACCAACCGATCTGGGCGGGGTTGTTGTAGCCGCTACAACAACAACAACAACATGATACGCTGTTTTTCAGACCAGCGCTGACGATTGTTATATCTGGCGAGCTGCAGCAGCTGCCCATAATCTTGGTGGATGCGTCGTCGTTCATTGTGCAGAATGTCCAATCGTCTATCTGCTCAGCCAAGTCTGTTCCCCTACGATCGTTTGACAGGCTTGAATGCCAAAGATCGTGGTGCGCATTAAAGTCACCAACTACCATACGGTTTTCACCTCTGAAGAGCGCACCTATATCAGGGTGATATCTTGCCGGGCAGCTAGTGACAGGGGGTATATAAACGTTAAATTATTTCGATCTCGACATCGCCTGACCGGATAGCGATGCCCTGACATCCTAGGGTGGTATACCTGCAATCGATGTCTGCTTCAATTAGACGATACTGCACGGTGTGGTGCGTGATGAACGCTAAGCCACCACCATTATCTCGCTCGCAATCTCGACGGTGCACGCTGTATCCGGCACGATTCAACAATGTTGAATTGCTGTGCAACTTCATCTCTTGGACCGCAGCCTTCCCATGAAGACGGTTATCTCCTCGGTATTGCTCTAAGTCCGTTGCAGTAAAATCGAAGGAGCTTCGTGTGGTTCGGGAGACGTGTTGTTATGCGGGGTGTGAGTGAAGTGTGTTGCCTTGCCGCCATTTGCTGTGTGCGCTGCTGTGGGGGATGCCGCCCTGTGGTGATAGTGGGTGGCGTCGTAATTGGGGTTTGCGACCGAGCAGCGCAACACGGGCCCGCGAAGTTCCTCGTCTAATCTCGCGTGGTGCGCAGACCTGAACATGCCCTAAAGTAGGATGAACCAGGACTTACCAGAATTTGACGGGCGACCGGATGACTGGCCAATGTTCCGCGAATCATTCCTCATGACAACGCGGGAATACGGTTATAATGAGCGACAGAATATGATAAGACTCCAAAAAGTCATCAAGGGGAAGGCGCGCGAGGTAGTCGAGTGCTTGCTCATTCATAGCGATAATGTACCACAAGTTATTGAGGTGTTAGGGGAGCGTTTCGGTAGGCCAGAGCAACTAGTAAAGAGTCAAATTGCGCGTATTAGGAGTTGTGCACC
>NW_023458569.1:2788926-2792304 GCF_013731165.1 Rhagoletis pomonella | reverse complement strand
TCCAGTTCAACCACTACGAGATGGAGACTTGGTCCTGTTGTGCGACAGCAATATACATCGGTCTAAGTGGCTGTTAGGAAGAATAATCCGCGTGTTCCCGGGGAAGGACCGTCAAGTCAGAGCTGCGGAAGTGCAGACTCAAACTGGGGTATTTAAGCGACCGGCATGTATACTTGCAAAACTGGATGTTGGTGAATCTGACCAGATTCACGGTGGTCGGGATGTTGGCGATAATCGTTAAATGTTCAAAGCTTAAGTTATTTATGTTACATGTGTTACCCTGTCCTTAAGGACAGTAATCGTGAGGGAAATTTATGAATTTGGCCCTTCTGGCAACTCCCCTTGCCTTGTGAAAATTTGACTTCATTTTGAATTCACCAAGCGAAACAAAATGTAAGAATGGTAATTTGTACTGTATAAAATTTTATAAAATCATAGTTTATTTAGGAAATAAAACTGCGCCGAAACGAGTATCAACCTGTTTTATTCAAGTATCCCTAAAGCTGCAACAGTAATGTTAAAAACTATTCCAAATTAACAGGGACGGCATCGAAAAACAAAAAAACTAAATATTGAAAATATAAACACACGTAGGGCCGTTTTCTCTAGTAACTTTTAACTTTAAAATTCACTTTATGTTTAAATATTGCTTTAACATGTATAGTTCTAGCTAAGTAAAGCATTTTATTATCTTATTTTATTTTTTTATTTACATATCTATTACTGAAGCTTACAATTAAAAATAAAATTATGAGCCTAGTAAAGAATGCTTCTTCTTATGATCTATAACACATGGCAACAAAAATGGGATAAAATTTGTTGCGACAAATGTTACAGCTGTTTTTGATTGACTTGTCAGTGCTGATTACGAATCCATGAGCATAAGGTTTCCATAAGCTCCAGATTTTGTGAAAACGAGGTCAAAATGTCAAAACTTCGTTTTTTTTGGGCAATATTTTAGAAGCTCTAGCAAAGAAACAAAAGGCGATATTAAGCTTAAATTAAAGCTAGAAGTCTCGACTACTATCCCTGAAAATACCATCCCTACACCTTGACCTGATGGTCACTTATAGTCATTTATTGAACAGCAAAACCTGATTTTGTGCGAAGTTTGAGTACCCACCGCAATTAAACAAAAGCGGATATAGCCTTCCACTTGGGCTGAAATTAAGGCTTGAGCTTTCGACTACAATCGCTTAAAATACCATCCATGAACCTTAACTAAGGTCACTTATAGGTATTTATTTAACAGCGAAAACTGATTTTGGCAAAACTTATTTATTTTTTTCAATAGCACAGTATTTATTCCAGTATTTTCATATTGTTCAATAAATGACTTTTAGTGACCATCAGGTCAAAGTGCAGGGATAGTAGCCGAGAGTTATAGCTTTAATTTAAGCCCCAGTTAAAGGTTCTATCACCTTTTGTTTTTTGTGCTAGACTTTCTAAAATATTGCAAAAAACGCGATTTTTTGAGCTTTGACCTCGTTTTTCACAAAATCTGGAGCTGATGGAAACTTTATGCTTACGAACTCGTAATCAGCATAAAAAAGTCTATCAAAACAGCTTTATCATTTGCCGCAACAAAATCACTGTTGCCTTGTTAATTGTTGCTTCTTATAAATTTTCAAATATGATTTAAATTTCGTAATATAATTTTTTGATTTGTTTACAGCCAAGAAACATACAAACGTCAAACATCGATAATAGAAATGCTTTACTTCAGACCAAGGCGAATACATATAAGGTGGTATCGATTCAACAAATACAACAATTACTTGTATTTTGTTTTTGCTTTTAGCGGGCCATTGTCAAATTTCAGCTATTCTTCCCCGAATGAAAAAGGGCGACAGAAAATACAAACACTCTCACGTTTTCACTCACTCGCTAACGAAATACAAAATTTTGACAATCAAACGCTACTCACAGCTGATGAAACAACACCACCTTATATAAATTCGCCTTGGAAAATTCTTTGGAACTTCGAAATTTCGAAGATTTTTTTCGAATATCGCGACGAAATAAAAAAATACACTTCTTCTTTTTTTATTTACAGAATTAAAAAAAAAATATTTCACACTAATAAAAATATTGCGGTGTAAATATTGCATGGAATGATCCTTTTATTTGGTAGCAGTGCTTTCATTTGTTAATTTTCGAGTGAAGTGTTTCAAAGTGATTTGGGAGGAAAAGCGAAGTGATTATCGTACTAACTATTTTGAAATACAATTTTGGCCGTTAGGTTATTCGATTTAATTTTGTTATTGCCTGATTGGTCAATCGATTATTTTACTGCGACTTGATATGGGGATTGGGTACAACAATATTCTGGCAATGCTGCTTTCAGGTAGTTTTAAGCGAAAACTGGTTTTCGTTTGTCAGATTTTACATGGATGAAAACATTAGTTTTAAGCCAAAATCCAGTTTTAGCCACGAAAATATGTTTTTTATTCCCGTCCGAATATGGTACAAAAAGGCAGGCTTTTATAAAAAAAAAGAAAGTGTTAGTGAATTTAAGCACACCTTAAGTATTTACCATTTTTTCTATAGAAAAACCTAACCTAATCGTAGTTTTTCCTTATTAGATTAGGATATGTTTCACATTGTCCAACGATAGATTATTTTGCTTTTTGCCTTTCTTGTCTCTATTTAAAATTGTTGTCGTGTATTTTTAAACATGCCTAGATGGGAGAAAATCTAATTGTACTTTATCCCGTGTTTACCAGAAAAATCTTGTTTTTTTCTACTCAAATTTCCACGTCAGCTTATACAAATTTCTCTGCATCATTCAATTTCACTTTCATGTGCAGGTACGTTATCTTAGTGGATTTGAAATGTTGCTCTAATATATGGCAAGACATTAAATTTTACAAATTTTTCTTTAATAAAAACGTTGAAAGTTCAGCGATGGTCGGAAAATCCGATAACGTATGCGAGTAATTTGTTTTCACATTCATTATTCGCATTTTGGCAACAAAGAGATGTCAATGAAAGAAAAACAAGTTTCACGCTTGTTTTACAAACTTCACAACAGCACTTGTGTACATACATACATACATTATGTATGGGTAT
Organism: Rhagoletis pomonella; assembly: GCF_013731165.1. Lineage (NCBI taxonomy): Eukaryota > Metazoa > Arthropoda > Insecta > Diptera > Tephritidae > Rhagoletis > Rhagoletis pomonella. The sequence goes on along the minus strand of NW_023458569.1, from coordinate 2,789,232 downwards.
ATACAATGTCATAAACATGTACATGATGTATTTATGCATACATAAGCACAAAAGCGTATGTTCATTAGTGCGTATATGTTGAAGAGCATAAATCCTCGAAGCTTATTCATTTAGTATACTTGGGTCCAATAATATGTACAATATGTATTTATGTGTATTTATATGTATTTATGTGTGCACATACATACACAAATATGCACAGTCCATAAATCTTGTTGGCAATTTCCATTGACACTTCGCCTCAACATTCATCAAACGAACAAATTTATTGGAAAACAAAATCCTACTCGAATTGTACGCACAAAG
>NW_023458569.1:2765435-2788826 GCF_013731165.1 Rhagoletis pomonella | reverse complement strand
AAACCACATACATATTTCTCTCTATTCTCTCTTCTCTTTTTTATACTAAGCTAGCACAGCGCAAAAATAAATAAATAATATAAAAAAAACTTTTTAATATACAACGCTTTTATAAATGGACTACAAAGTAGAAAATAATATTTCTCAGTCCCATAGAATTTGTTTTGATAACTTTTGATTTTGAAATTTTAGCAAAAGCCATTATAAACAATCTATGAAATTGAAAATGAAAAACGTGGAGCGCATGCAATACAAAACATTCGATTTAATTGACAATAGTCAAACTACATAACGTAGACTTAAAATTTCTACAGCGAAAGTAGAACTTTGAAATCGATTTTAAGCGGTCGTTATTCATATACCCACATACATACATACATCTATTACTTTTCATATCAATTCAAGTATATTACATGCGCCCCACGCTTTTCATATTCAATTTCATAGATTGTTTATAATGACTTTTGCTAAAATTTCAAAATCAAAAGTTATCAAAACAAATTCTATGGGACTGAGAAATATTATTTTCTACTTTTTAGTCCATTTATAAAAGCGTTGTATATTAAAAAGGTTTTTTTATATTATTTATTTTCTACTTATTAGTCCTGTCTGAATAAAAGTTTGCAATAGATATTAAAATAATTCAACGATATTAATAGAAAGGTGCACACACATGCATTTACATATGTATGTACATACAAACGAGCACCAATTAATTTTATTTAAAGAAATGGCGTGTCGTCTATTTCCGCTGTAGCAAACGTAGTACATAGGGCGACATCTAGATGTCATCTACCTCGCCCTATTCACTACAGCTGTCGCCCTATGCACTATGCTTTTTTATAGGAACTTTTCAAAGCTTTGCTTTGGTGTCGGACACACAACATGAAAGTTTCTGGATCCATTGCAAGTTGATAAAAGCGTTGTAAAAAAAGAACCTTTGCCAGCTTCGGGCAGGCGCAAAGCGAAACTTATGTACAAGCAGCGCTGCGCCCAAAGCGAAATTCATGTATGTATGTACAAGCAGCGATAGATGCCAGTTTAACACAAAACATAAACATGAGACAAAGTCGAGTAATTTTGCCCAAAGGTGTTATCTCTAATTAGTATGGGAACCAACAACAAACAAAGTTACCACATGGTAAAATGTTTTAAAGTTACCAGGGGCAAAATTAACACAGTAGATACAGCATATTTTGCTTAGCTGCACATCCTCCTTTGCCCGAAAAACTTGTGCACGTAACCGAAAAAGGCACTTAAGCGAATTTTCTTTACTACTCAATGAGGAAGGTATTCGAATCCCTATGAAACCAAATATTGGCGGAGCACTTACCATGTAGAAATTACTGCAAGCGAAATTTTTACCGAATGTTATCTAATTATCTATATAACTACATAAATTGAAAGCCATTTTCGTTGTTCTGCGAGATGAGCAAAATAAATAAAAGGTTGTAAAATTAGGTAATTGTAGGGCCAGTGCAGGTAAACGTAATACTTTCATTGATAATTGATACTAGTCGCACAATTTTTAAGGCACGTATCGCCAATGTGCAGGTATGTTGAATGCATCTATCGGAGCAGTTTCCTTATAAATGTTAAAAATAATGCTTTTGATGCGCATTTTGGGGTAGGTATCTTAAATGTGCACTTAAGCATAGAGGCAGCAAAGCAAAATATACTGTCATATAGAACTGTGAGCACCCTAATTGCCACTTTCTTGTTAACGCCGTGCTTCTCTCTGAGACACAGAAGGCAGCCCCGTTGGTTCCCTACTCGATGGGTTTTTAACCCAAGGTCTCTCGTAAGGTCTCGCGCTATCATAGTTGACGGCGAACATGCGTCTATCAGGGCCCGAATAAGATGCAATCTTCCTCCTGCTTCGACCTAGATAACTGCCGGTGGAGAAATAGAGGTCATAGGTCGTAATACTTGTGTGCGCATTATTTCGTCTGTGAGTTTATTTCGGAAGCTACCTGGCGCTCTTAACTGGCAATACCTTGCCACCGTTCTATTTTGCTGACGAAGTTGGCTCGCTTGTGGTGTTTGCTGCGGCGGGCGGAAAGATTCAGATTTCGGTCCGCAGGTTCGTCGTGTTCGTTGACGTGATCGGAAAGACTGTAATAGATTGGCATATTTTACCAGCTGTTCCTATTACGAAATATTGTTGGGTGGCGAGTAATTAAGGCGGACATTTTCTAAGTATTTGGCGTAATTAATATTCGTTCAGGGGATAAAACAGGATTCTGTAAGTGTGAATGTCATTATTCTCAATTATTTGCACTTTACAAACTAAGGCGTGTAAATAGGCTGAATGTCCGCCATACATTCCATGGTGCAGGGATGCATGGGCAAAGTTAAATTTTAATTAAATCGAAAATTGTAAATTGCATATATTATGTTTGGAAGTGCCAATGTTAAGTGCTCTTATGAAAATGATTTTTTTCCGTTAATGACTTGATCTACTAATATTCGTAATTAGTAGTTCAACTTCATCGCGTGTAGTTGTAATTAAGGCGGAGATTCTCTAAGTATTTGGCGTAATAATTTTCGTTCAGGGGATAAAACAGGATTCTGTAACTGTGAACTTTACAAACTAAGGCGTGTAGGTATGGCTGAATGTCCGCTTGCGATCCACAAAAATGAAAAGTGGATCGCACAAATGCCATACATTCCATGGTGCAGGGATGCATGGGAAAAGTTAAATTTTAATCACATCGAAAATTGTAAATTGCATTTATTATATTTGGAAGTGCCAATGTTAAGTGCTCTTATGAAAAAAAATTATTTCCGTTAATGACTTGATCTACAAATATTCGTAATTAGTAGTTCAACTTCGTCGCATGCAGTTGTCGAACACGTATTAATCGACACTTGGAGAGTTTTTAGCCATTCTCGGAACCCTACAACTGGCCTGCCACCCAAAAAAAAGTTTGGATTCCATTGTAGGTGATACTCGGCTAAAAAAAGGGTGGCTAATATGCAGTAGAATTCATAATTTGAATTTAAAATTTTATTACAAAATGTATTCCCTCTAGAATTTAACATTAAGTTATGTGAACAATGCATCTTTTAGTAGTTAAAAGTGTATTTAGTTTAGTACAACCAGCGAGTGAAAATGACTTACGAAACGGTTCTATACTTCGAACCGACATCACTGTTCGGACTTAATTCGTAAACCGCAGTGTTGCAGCTTTAGGGATACTTGAATAAAACAGGTTGATATTCGTTTCAACGCAATTTTATTTCCTAAATTAAACTTTGTTTCGCCTCCCTACTTGCTCGCTGCTTGGTGAATTCAAAATGAAGTAAAATTTTCACAAGGCAAGGGGAGTCTCCGGAAGGGCCAAATTCATAAATTTCCCTTACGATTAATGTCCTTAAGGACAGGGTAACACATGTAACATAAATAACTTAAGCTTTGAACATTTAACGATTATCGCCAACATCCCGACCACCGTAAATCTGGTCAGATTCACCAACATCCAGTTTTGCAAGTATACATGCCGGTCGCTTAAATACGCCAGTTTGAGTCTGTACTTCCGCGGCTCTGACTTGACCGTCCTTCCCCGGGAACACGCGGATGATTCTTCCTAAGGGCCACTTAGACCGATGTATATTGCTGTCGCACAAGAGGACCAAGTCGCCATCTCGTAGTGGTTGAACTGGACGATACCACTTAGTTCGCCGACATAGATCGGGGAGGTATTCGGTCAACCATTTTTTCCAGAAGCGATGCTGGGCTTGTTGCACCTGCCTCCACTGCTTCCTGGAAACTCTGCATTCTTCTTCTCGCGGATGAGGAGTCTGTTCCGAATTGGCGGTACCTATAAGAAAATGATTAGGTGTTATGGGTTCGTCGGTGGGCGTTTCCATTGGGATGTGTGTTAGGGGGCGGCTATTGACTAAATTTTCCGCTTCACGCATAAGACTATACAAACTGTGCTCTTGTAGGTTCTCATTGTATAGTGCGTGTCCCATCGATCGTTTGACACTGCGCACTAGTCTCTTCCAACAGCCTCCTACATGCGGATTCAGTGGACAATTAAAGATCCATTCTATGCGCTCAGTCCCTAAGGTATCAGCAATCTTGCCGTTGACGAAGTTGGAATTTTGCCGCTGTAATTCCTTGTCTGCGCCAATAAAGTTGGTGGCATTATCGGATCGTATGCGAACCGGGGTGTCACGTCTGCTCATAAAATTCCGGATACATAGCAAGCATGTGTCGGTACTGAGGTCTTTGGCGATCTCCAAGTGTATAGCACGCGTCGTTAAACACGTGAAAAGGCGTCAGTCTATCCTCTGGTATCTGGCCCATCAGCGGCGGTTGCGGTTGCGCTCGATTGATTTTACAAGTTTGGCACATTTTGGCTGCGCGCCGCACGGCTACTCGAATGTGGGAAACCCAAAACCTTCGACGAATCTCAGGGATGACGGTCTCTTCATTCTGGTGTTTCGTTCTACGATGATAGCTCATAACTACCAAGTCCGTCACGTGGTGTTGCTTGGGAAGAATGATTGGTCTACGACTCTGAAAAGGAATTGCTTCGGCCGCATCAATTCGACCTTTTATGCGGATGACTCCCTTTTCGTCCACATATGGTGTAAGTTTCCACAATTTACTACTACGCTGAAGTTGTTTTCCCGCGCTCAGGGTCTCATATTCTTCTGGATACGCGCTCATTTGCACCGCTCGGAAAACTAGCAATTCCGATGCTCCTAATTAAGCGACGGTTAAATACCCGTACTCCTTTAGAATTGTATGCCTTTGCAGGCTGGTTTTGCAAAATCGTAATATCCATCCTATAACTCTTTTCATACGAATAAAACAAGAAAATCTTTTAAATATATCGTCACTTAGGCAAAAGTGAAATACGAATTTTGCTCGGAGATCCTCTTGGGTTCGTGCGTGGGTCACTACTGCTGGCCACTCGGATTCGTTCTGAAGTAAAAAATCTGGACCTTACCCGGTATATCGTTATCCCATCCTACCTTTTCTCGCCATACTGTCTATAATATCAATTTTGCCACTATCGAATATTCTGCTGCTAAACCAAATGGGTCGAACACCGACATGGGTATGCTCAACGCTTCCCGTTTTGTGGGTTTCCTGACGCCTGTCATCAATTTTACATCCATTTTGTCCAACCACAATGCAAATTTCAGTTCATCCCTTGCGGTATCCCAATACATGCCGAGCACCCGCTGAAGCTGACCCTCAGGAGATCTATCGAGATTCACCAAGGTTGGGGCGCTTTCTCCACCATTAAATATTTCAATTACGTATTCGTGGTTGGATAAAAACCGTTTCAACTCGAAGCCACCCTGCTTGTGTATCCAAACTACTTCCTTAGTTACACGCACAGCTTCTTCCTCAGTCATAAAACAGTGAATGTAGTCATCGACGTAGTGGTTATTGAGTATCGCATCTGCGGCTTCCGGGAAGACCGTCTGGAATTCTCTTGCATTTTTATTTTTAGCGAACCGGGCTGAGCATGGCGAACAAGTCGCGCCAAATGTCATCACCATCATCACGTAGTCCGCTGGTTTCCTCCTCCATAGGAACCGTTGTGCATCTTGATCCTGGCGTTGTATCCGCACCTGATGGAACATCTCTCCCACGTCTGCACAAACTCCAATTTGTTTCTGCCTGAATTTCATTAAAACCATCGTTAGCGGTTGACCGAAGTCAGGTCCGCTTAGCAGGGCTGAATTTAGAGGAACGCTATCTGTTTCAGCTGCAGCGTCAAATACTAATCCCAGCTTTTCCGATTTGTTTACGCTGCGGACTCCAAAATGTGGCAAGTACCAGGTTCTTCTGCCCCGCTCCTGTGCCTTCGCCTCACCCAAACGCCTTACGTAGCCCTTTCGCTGGTATTCAGCCATAACGTGCATGTATTGTTCTCGGAAATCTGTATCGTTGCTAAATTTTCGCTCCAGTGTCATGAGCCGCTTCTCTGCCATGCTCCTGCTATCCGGGAGAACCACGTCATCACTTTTCCATAGAAGACCCGTTTCGAATCGTTGCCCCTTCCGAACTGTCGTTGTGTTGAGTAAATAGTTGGCTCTCGCTATCGCCGCGCTCTCTACGTGATTGTGTACGCCACTGACCTGCCTATTGTCATTCGCGATGAAGTCCTCTACTAGCTGTTCCAGATTCGATTCGCTGCTCATGTGCGCAAATAAGGAATGGTGACTAACAGATGTGGAGTTTGCTCTGCTTGGACCATAAAGTACCCAACCAAGTTTCGTCAGTACCACTGTGGCTCCACGCCTTCCATCAGCAGCAACCCGCTTTGCCACACCCAAATGCGCATTATCGAGACCAATCAACAGCTCTGGTACCACCGCTTTGTAGTTGGCAATTGGTAGCTGTTTCGAGTATCGATATTTCCAGTGAAGCTCCGACACATTCAACGTTTGCTTTGGCAATTGTAGTTCCTCAACTACATTAACGCTCTTCATGCAGAATCGTCTGCTATTCGGATCAGGGCTTGAAATCTTAATACTACTTGGTAAAACCATTTGAGTTACGGAATTGTTGCCAAACCATTGCAGTGTCAGCTTTTCTTTGCTACCCTTTAAGCCAAGCTGGTCTGCCAATCTTTTGTTCATCAACGTCACTGCGGAGCCTTCATCATTAAACGCGTAACACGTTACCTCCCTACCATTCGCATATAATTTCACCGGCAAAATTCTGAAAAGCATATTTACGATTTCTTGCTGAGCGACCGCCTTAGTAAACACTGGTTGCCTTGATACGTCTTGAGGCCGTGCACCATTTGAATTTCTTTGTTCGGCTGCGTGTAACAATTCGTGAACTTTCTTCAAACAGTTCGTCGCAGAGCATTTGTGTTTTTTGGTACACTTGTTGCTTCTACGGTCACGACCTAGACAATTAAAGCACAGCCTTCATTGCCGCACAACCCTCCATCTAGATTCGACGTCCATTTCTACAAAGCGATTACATTCTCGTAGGTGGTGTGTCTCCGTACACAATTCGCAGCTGTTCTGCTGGTCAGTTCCAGTCGCTCCAACGTGAAAGGATTTCATCTTTCCTTCATTTGTTCCTTGGGTTGATCTAGATTCTTGATTCAAACTAAGGCATGTAACGTTTACGACACAAGCACTAGCGCCCTGCAACCATTCACTAAAGTGGCAGATCGTCGCCCTCGAAGTAATGGTAATGGCATGGCGAGCCCACTCAAACCTTCGCGATATTGGCAACTTTAAAAGTAACTCTTCCATAAGCGTTGGGTTAGCCATATGATGTTCACAACCCGCTTCCAGAAACTTGGATAAGTTTTGTACTTTTGTGGCAAACGGTACCATTATGTCTAAACGATTTTCGGCGATTGGCGCACAACTCCTGATACGCGTAATTTGACTCCTTACAAGTTACTCTGGCCTACCGAAACGCTCCCCTAACACCTCAATAACTTGTGGTACATTATCGTTATGAATGAGCAAACACTCGACTACCTCGCGCGCCTTCCCCTTGATGGCTTTTTGGAGTCTTATCATATTCTGTCGCTCATTATAACGGTATTCCTGAGTTGTCATGAGGAATGATTCGCGGAACATTGGCCAGTCCTCCGGTCGCCCGTCAAATTCCGGTAAGTCGTATAATTTCTTAACGGCACCTTGACCGGAGGAATTGCTTAAAACTCGATTTAAATTTGTTAGGGTTTCGGCAATCGAGGTGTTTTCCCCTGTTGTTTCGTTTGCCCCCGATGGCATGCTACTCGCACCCAACCGTACACTTGGCGGCTCATTGCTAGAATTGTTTGAAAGTCGCGCTACCGTATTTTGCAATTCAACCATTTGTCTTGCCATAGCACTGATTTGCAGTTCAAGTGCTGTCGACTGTTGCTGTACGGTTGCATTTTGTTCCCGTATCGTTGCATTTAATTCGTCGTTACCGCTATTTTCTTCTGTACCCTGACTATTTGACGCTGAACGTGTTAACGGCATTTTTTTTTTTTTTTTTTTTTTTTTATATAGCCCTTTAGCAGCTCTTTGTTGTTGTAATGACGGGTCTTTTTCCCGACCACCGTTATCGCACCACACCGGACTCCCCCAATAACTACACTAATCAATTTTCAGGTACTCACCCCTTCGCCTACTATTGTCTGACGAGCTGTTCGATGCAGGCCAGGGAATCCTCGATGCAACTATGCAACTTCACTTCACCTCCAAGTATGTGTTCATAGAAGTGTACTCCAGGATGTCGCACGTGTCGCATTTACTTAAACATGAACACCGGTCCAATGAGACAACACGTTTACCCTCGCAGGTCGACAATGTCCAATAAAAATGAAATAAAAGGTGACCTTTACTTCACCTCCAAATATGTGTTCATAGAAGCGTACTCCAGTAGCTCGTTTCTGTAACTTTTCTCTACCGATTATTTCCCTACTGGTAGAGAATATACGTCATTCTCTACTACTCATTAGCAGTAGAGAACAGGGCGGCGAATTCATATCTCAATTCGCCTTGGTAGAGAATTTTTACAGAAACGAGCTACAGGATGTCGCACGTGTCACATTAACTTAAACATGAACACCAGTTCAATCAGACAACACATTTACCCTCGCAGGTTGACAATGTCCAATAAAAATGAAATAAAAGATGTTGCAGCTTTAGGGATACTTGAATAAAACAGGTTGATATTCGTTTCGGCGCAGTTTTATTTCCTAAATGAAATTTTGTTTCGCCTCCCTACTTGCTCGCTGCTTGGTGAATTCAAAATGAAGTAAAATTTTCACAAGGCAAGGGGAGTTGCCAGAAGGGCCAAATTCATAAATTTCCCTTACGATTAATGTCCTTAAGGACAGGGTAACACATGTAACATAACTAACTTAAGCTTTGAACATTTAACGATTATCGCCAACACGCAGTGAATTTAAAAATATAACGCAGTAAAACGAATTTTACCGCCGTAGATTTTAGATTTTGCATTTTATACTAACAATAAAATAAATTTTACATACAAATACGTATGGTAACACCTCCACTGACTCAAACGAAAAACGAAAAATCCACATGCTGCAACCCTTTCGGAAACATGTGCAGCATTCTCAAGTAGCACACTGGTGTATAACTTGGTGTAAATTAACGAATTTTGGTATAAATCTGATTAGTTGTACCAAAATTCACAAATTTACATCAAGTTATACACCAGTGTGCTACTTGAGTTGCCAGCTATCAGTTGTTTTTCGAAGATAGCTGAATGAAGGAAAACAAAGTGGAAAAGAAATTTAAAAACACTCATAATGTGTTTGTTTATTGTAAAATTGGTTAATTTTACATATTTTGAGGAAAATTATGGGTTCTGATGCATATGCAATAATAGCAGCAGAGTAAGAGGGCGCTATGACAATGGATTCACAAAGGTATGCGGGGCTGTCGGGCATAGTAACCATGGGCGCATCTATGCCAGCTTCTGGTTGAATTGTTGAACCACAAGCCAGAACTCCTCCTATGCCTGAAGTTCTGGTTCTCAATCCAGTTAATGCAATAACAGCTTCTTCCAAGCCATTGAAAACATGCACTTTGTTAGATCCACCACCTGTTGCGCTTACTTCTGCCTTCGGCCGCGCTTAGGAATTATAACCCTTACTAAGTAGAATTCTCCTCTCTGTGTTGCCGGGAAGAGGGGCTTCCGCATGTCAAAGGTATATAACATTTCTTGTGCATATCACTCCGGCTACGCCATGCACAGTATTTTTGCGCAAAACCCATATCGAAATTTGCAAAAAAGCGCATAGTCTAAACCGAATTTATTAATAAGCTAGTGGTCGGAAATTTGAAACATTTATTTTAAATAAAAGCTTAATCCTTTGATTACACGTGTATGTTAAAGTTTTTGGATTCGGTTTATGCGTTTGGACACAGCAACCGAAAATCATTGTACAAATAACTAAACCGGACCCAAGTTCCTCAATAAGGGGCAACAAAGATTTTGTTTTTCTCGTTTATATAAAGCAGTGGATAAAAATATACGTATATGCGAAAGGCGAATTTATCTGTTTAAATGAACACCACCAATATTTCTTGTAAACACACATCGATTTACATCTTTTATTTCGCCTCCGACACAGAATTTTTTTCGTACAAAATTACGCAAAAAAGCTTACTCGTTCGCTTTTAGGCATGCCATTGTTACGAATTTCGAAAGTTCGAAAATACGATTCGGATTGCAGCATACTATTTCTACGATTCGTAGCAAAATCCAATTACGAAAGAGTTGCAGAATAGGGGTGTATATTTTCTGTCGACAAATATATATTTTTTTTTGCTTTTTAAAAGATGTAATAATTCAAGTGGTGGTAAAAAATGCAATAGATTTGAAAAAAACACGCAGTAGAAAATACAATCTCGCTAAAAAAACGTAGTAGATCTACTGCCATTGCAGTGAAGTCCGAATGCTGACCGACATACTACGTTCACTTTATGGAATGTATGTCTACGTGCAAAGATGGGTTCTTTCCCTAACAATCCTGACCGGATCCGGTAATTAGAGAATAAGCGAAAAGTTTACTCTCAAAAATGGAACATAATTCCGAAGTACGGGAACGCAAAAACCACATTTCGTGCCCCGAATTTGTGAAACAGGTAGTGATGTGCTGAATACTCGGTACCCAATACTTAAAAAAGATTTCATTCAACAATTTATATAGAGCTCGAGGCCGTTTTTTAAATGAAAATTTATTGTGGAAAAGCAACAATAATTTGAAAAAATGGTAGAAGTGATAGCTATTTCGGAAATCACCACATTTCCTCATCAGACTTCTTTCAGTAGGATTCGAACCGACGATCCCACTGACTCAGCCAGTTGCCTATGCACCGTGCTAAGTACGCCTTGTAAATTATCGTTTGCTTTTTTCCACTATTTTCATTTTTGTTATGCCAACACAATCAAGCGCAGCTATTCCGCCGCAACTCACTTGATCATGTGGTTGTTGGTATTGTTGGTTTTTGCTAATAATTCTATTTTTAAAATGTTTAACTTTTTAGGTGTACTCTCCTTAAGTTATTTGTTTTTATTATTTATTTTTGGCCTTATAATTGACTCAGCCGTTTTTTAAATGAAAATTTATTGTGAAAAAGCAACAATAATTTGAAAAAATGGTAGAAGTGATAGCTTTTTCGGATATCACCACATTTCCTCATCAGACTTCCTTCAGTAGGATTCGAACCGACGATCCCATTGACTCAGCCAGTTGCCTATGCACCGTGCTAAGTACGCCTTGTAAATTATCGTTTGCTTTTTCCACTATTTTCATTTTTGTTATGCCAACACAATCAAGCGCAGCTATTCCGCTGCAATTCACTTGATCATGTGGTTGTTGGTATTGTTGGTTTTTGCTAATAATTCTATTTTTAAAATGTTCAACTTTTTAGGTGTGCTCGTCCTTAAGTTATTTGTTTTTGTAATTTTTTGGGCTGTGGATGATAGGACTTACCGTTGATTTTTGGCAGTTTATGTTCCGAAAAAAAAACTTCCCAAAAATCAACGGCAAGCCCAAGATACTTAATATATGCAATTTGCTTGATAAAATGTTATGGGATATTTGTTTTTGTTATTTTGGACTTATAACAATTATATTCAACAATTTTTATTGAGCTCGAGGCCGTTTTTGTTGTTGGCATAACAAAAAATGAAAATAGTGGAAAAAAGCAAACGATAATTTACTTAGCACGGTGCATAGGCAACTGGCTGAGTCAGTGGGATCGTCGGTTCGAATCCTACTGAAAGAAGTCTGATGAGGAAATGTGGTGATTTCCGAAATAGCTATCACTTCTACCATTTTTCCAAATTATTGTTGCTTTTCAGCAATAAATTTTCATTTAAAAAACGGCCTCGAGCTCAATATAAATTGTTGAATATAACTATTATAAGGCCAAAAAAAAAATAACAAAAACAAATAAAAACCGGTAACCGTTACCGATTCTTTACATTAAACTTCGCCATTATATGCATTTCAAGTTTAGAAAAATTTTAATTACTAATTTATATGATATCGGCTAAAACACTTGAGCTTATCGCAACAGAGAAATATTATTTCATCAGTTTTAATCTTAGTTGATCTAAGGTTCAAGAAAAATACTTTTACGGATGAAGAAGCCTTTCAGGGGGGAGATTCTGTAACCAGTTAGCGACAAGTTTCGGATCGATATCGTACTTGTTGACGTAAAAATATTTCATATCATACGTCAACAAAACCGATGCCGATTCGAAAATTGTCGCTAACTGGTTACAGAATATGCCCCCATGCCTACAAAAATGATACCGTCCGATTCAGCCGGAACCAAAATGTTTCAAACAAGTAAGAGTTTCTCTGCATTATGGCCTCGAACCGACATATATACATCTTTGATTTGAATCCGTATTAAAAGCTCCATTGGCTCCTACATTCGGGTTTTTATAGGCGAGTCTCCCCTGAACCGTTTTTTCCATATTTTTGGCCTATGTGCGCTTTTATTCGAAAACTAAATGTTTCGGTACCGAGTATCGTGAGTATTGGATACTTTTTAAATCGGTACCGAATATCGGTCAATACTTTAAAGTATTGACTCAGCACATGACTAGAAACAGGCAACATGAAAACACAAAACAGCTGATATGCACTTTGACGCTTTATCCGTTTTTACCCGGAGAAAAAGTCCGGGCTGTTTAGGGCAGGAAGAAGAAGACACTTACGATCCAATACGTTCCAACTTTCGCTCTCTATTACCCATTTTGTTGAGTACGGGAATAATTTATGGGCTATTTTGGGCACCCGCGGGATCCCGCGGGATCCCGCGTTGCGTACGGGAAAGAACCTGATGTACAAATGTCATTCAATGTCTTGAAAAAGGTCATTGAAGAAAAAACTACATATTGAACGGACACGAGCTTAATGGTGAGTATTTTAATCATAGTACAGTTTCATAAGTAAAGTAACCCTTCTTCTTACCGTTTTTCCTGGCTGGCTGTAGGTGTGTATTTGTTTAGTGTATTGGTGTTTTTGGTTAACCCTTTCGCTACATCTTTTTATTGCGCCGTGCAAAAAATCTAATTTTTTGAGAAACTCTCTATTTTGGTCCCCAAAACAGTTGTCGGTGACAGATTTTTCGAAATTCGATGCCTAAGTGTGATTTTTTGAATGTTGCCATATGGCAACAAATTTCTTGTATGGTATAGAAAAACACTGACGATTAGGCTTTTATGTGTATATGTTTTCATTTATTTCAAAATGTATTTACATTAAAATTCAAACTTTAATATTACTTCTAAGTCTTGACAATCATGTGTAATGGATTACGAAGATAAAATTAGTTAATTCAATACATATGCATTAAAAATTTAACTGAAAGTACAAAATTTCATACATGAACTCTAAATATTATTTATCTACATATAATAATAATAATAATAATGATAATAATAATAATAATAATAATTAAAATATAATAATAATAATAATAATAATAATAATAATTAAAATATAATTTAAAGTTACAAGAAAATATCTTACCATAAGTTTAGTTGTTGTAGTGAAAATCCTTGAAGCAATTTCGAGTTCCATTAGGGATGCACAAGTGAACGTCGCACTTTGAACATTTGAATCTGGAAAATCCTGAACATCCTTTCAACTTGCATCTGTTTTTTCTTTCAGTATACTCCGGCCAATGCTGATTTTCGTCATATCGGATAGAAACTGATGGTTCCGTTTCATATCTCTTTCGAAAAGTTGACGGACTGCAAATATCTTCGTTCAACGTGGTTTTTGGGCGCCCACGTTTTCGAGAATTTACAAGCGCCTGTGCTAAAATTCCATCCGCAATATCATTGCGGAACTTGAGAAGATCCATATGTTTTTGTTTTGGATTGTTTTTTTGACTCTCATAATCCTTCTTGTACTCTAGCCATGAATTACATATGGCCAGGTCAATAAAGTGATCAAATATTTTAAGAGTCCACTTTCTGGATCGTATTGATATTCTATACAATGAAAGGAGAAAGTCGATTTTATCTACTCCTCCCATACTTTTGTTGTACATGGCCACAATGTTAGGCTGTGCGATTTCAACTTGCTGCTTTTTTTCGACCAAGAACCTCTTCACTTTATGTAGGGGCTCTTCCCCGTAAATAGATGATACTAATTGAACGACACCTCCATCAAGCCATCTTATGACATAAAGATTGTCCTTCCTTTCAATTCGGTAGTCAAAACTTCCCCGCCCTTCCTTTTTTAACTCTTTTTCAGATTTTAAAGGTACCTTACAACACCTATTTCCTCTTATTGTACCCGTTGCCCAAATTCCTTTTTGTTGCAAATATAGAAACAAATTTAAAGTAGAAAAATAGTTATCAAAAAAAAGTTTAAAATTTTTATTTTCGGAAATAGTTCTTGTAAGATGAATTACAATATCGGAGCAAAATCCTAATTTTGGCCCGAAAATAATAGTATTTTTGCCTTGATATATTTCAAAATCATACAGCATGCCGTTTGAGCTACAGAGGCAAAATAATTTCATGCCCCATTTAATCGGTTTCTTAGGCATATATTGCCTCAATGCGGTTTTACCTTTAAAAGGTACCATCATCTCATCTACACATAGATTTTCGTCTTTGGGGATAGTATACAATTTTTGGTAAAACATATCTATGAGCGGTCGAATTTTAAAAAGTTTGTCATTATTAGGCGGAGTTGTTGTAAACTTTATACTATTTCTCAGGGAATGAAATCGAGCTCTTGGCATATTTTGCCGAAAAGATGGAATATCAGTAGGAGTAGCCCAATACATTTCCAATCTAGGATAATTGATTGTCCCAATCATAATGTCTAAAGCTATGAATTTAAGAAATTCTTCTTTCGTCAAATTGATCGATCGCCCGTTTTCTAAAAGAGTTGCCTGGTTTGTAGCTTGAACCACTTCTTCAAGAAAGGGTTCCGTGAAGTACTCCAAAAAATACTGTACAGGAAGCTTTACGTCCTTTTTTTGGGTAAGATTCAGAAAAATCTGCTTCAGGAATTGTCCACGAAGTCTTTTTCCATCGAAAATCGTCCGTTTTCTTAAAAACTTCGATTGCATCACGGGTTTCTGAAGTATGGACTTCTCCAGACAATGTCCTTTCATCATCGCTATCGCCGTTAATATTTTGAATATTTATGCTATCTTGACCTTGCCGAGAAAGTTCGTCTATAATAAAAGTTTCATTTTTATCAAACGCGTCTAGTAAATTATCTAAAACATCTTCTCCTTCTGAGTCCCCAAAATCTGAAACATCTGAGTTCTCAAAATTCTCCAAAATTTTTTCAATTTCTTTTTCATTAATTTTTCACGACATTTTAAAAAAATTAAACAGTACAAAAAATATAACGTCCGTATGCTGCAAATCTCAAACGCGAATGAATTTTTCTTGCGATGAAGTGCAAAGTAGCACCTTACAGTTAATTTGTTGCCGTACGGCAACAAGCGAAGTTAAAAAAGTCTGAACAGCTTTTTAAGTTGCTTATGAACAAAATTTGTATGGAAAAGAATATCACTTACAATCTTTTACATATTTTATCCAAAAGTATTCTAAAATACAACCTAACTTAACTAAAAAATAGAAATAAGCAAAAGGTCCTTTTTGGGAAAAATGTAGTGCGCCAAAAGCATTTCTCAATAAATGGTATAGTAATGATATTTGTATCAAAATCGCGATTTTTTTAAATTGAGAATACTCTTAAAACTTCAAATTATAATATTACATAAGAAGAAAAAACATTTTTCGCAAATGGGAGTGTAAACGCCTCTCCAAAGTTGAAAGTTGCCATATGGCAACAATATCGCGAAAGGGTTAAATGTGTTAGTGTGAAATGGAAGAAATTGTAATAGAAATAAAAAAAATTTTAAAAGATATGAGCAAATGCCAAAAAACAGGTGATCTCAGCTGTAGGCATTTTTTAGCAATCAGCTGATAGTGTTTTTACTTAGGAAACTGTACGATGATTTTAATATATCACATTATACCTGTGTACCTGTGTAGACCTGTAATTTTCTTTTTTGGTTGCAGAAGATCGCTTGGCACACCCCCCGCTGGCGGTATTTTCCGGTAAATAACACCAACATGGAGGGATTTATTCGAAGTAGGTACCCGATTAATTTGCTGACTTTTCTGGGGAAACAGATTTTCTAATTGCTGCTTTTTCATTGATTGAATAATCACCATAGTGAAAATTCAAGTAGCATTGCGTTAGCTACAATTATGGTGAATCAATTTTGAAACTATGTTGATCCAAAGCTTGGAGTTCTATGCAGAGTGTCCAGATTTGGCGATTTCGCGCCAATTTGGCGATTTTTTTTTTGGATATTTGCGCGTAAAAATTTAGGAAATCGCCATTGGCGATTTTTGGCGATTTTTTCCCTTCCAATTATAAAAATGTACAAAACTTAGTTTTCCACGATTATTTTGCAGAAGAGGCTAACGAACTGCGTGATAAACTTGACTTAAGAAGCATATTAAAAGACTGTCAAAAATGTTTAATCACGCTAATCGAAGAACTTTTGAAACGATTGCCTAGATAATTAAATACTTTTAAAAAAGCTTTGATTTTTTTCACCAGAAAAGTGTGTGAATCACAAGAGGGCGAGTTTCAGGGACGTGCCAATTCACTATTTGACTTTGAAGGAAAGAAAAGAAGCGGAAACTGAATAGTTAAATATTTTAACTTTCCCATGCAATAACTTTTCTCAGAACCATTCCATCCGCCTCTGAAGAGTTTTGGAAAATTGCTTACGGAGTGAAAACCGTAACAGGCAATAAAATGTTTGGAAATACAAGTAAATTCATATTATTATTCTTGCCGCATTCACATGCTTTGTTGAGCGCGTTTTTTCCGTAATGAATTCAACAAAAACTAAGATTCGAAATAGGATGAGGTTAGAAAGTCTTAATTCAATAGTTCGAATAAAGTGATATATGAAGGCTAATAGTTTCTGCTGCAAAACGTTTTCAATATCAAACAGTATATTATCAAGGTTGAATAGCTCAACAACAGAAATGTAAATGATTTATGCAGTATAGGTGATTTTGAAAAATTGTAGAAATAGCTGATCTCGCCTTATTATAGGTTTTATTTTAATTTTTAGCGCCGAGCTCTTAAGTGGATTGTGCGATTAATCAATTAATATGAGTTATAACAAATTTAATACTTGCGCAGTCCTATCGCAAAATGTGTTGAAACAAATACTTTTAAAAAGTATGCGTATTTTTAAAGAAAATTGTTTTTATATCACTATTACATAAGTGATTTGTGTTATTTATTATTGAAGGTATTATATTCGTTTTTATATATTATAACAAGATCTCATTTTTAAAATAAAAGATTTGTTATATCGATTTCATGAGTTTTATTCAAAAAAACAACTGCCGATTTTTGGCATTTTTTTTCAGAAAGTGCGCTTTTTTTAAACAATCTGGACACCCTGGTTCCATGTTGGAATGACAAGTATACGGGAGATGTCGCGAAACGTCTCGATACCTTGCGGAGCTTCCCTGATGAATATAAAAATTTGTCCTCTCAATTATAAGGTTCATAGAGCCTCATACTACCAAAAGTAAAGAAAAAATATTCAAAAGTTGTTTTGGGTAGCTACCCCAAATTTGTGCAATATATTGTACAAAAGTCCGCAAAGGAGTAAAAGTACTCAAGAAAACTTAATAAATATTTCACTAAGTTTAACGGAATAAAACTTTTATTTCATTGATAATGAACTTATTTATACACAAAATAATTGGTTTTACTGCAGATATGTTGGAATGAATATTTAATATCTTTTTAAGTATATTAGTTAAGATGTGCATTAAAAAATTTTAAATTTTCTCCATGAGAAGAGAATTATATGAAGAAGCTTTGAAAAATTTCAGATACAATTACAATATAAAATACAAATGACCCGTTGTAATAAACCTTCCCGGTTTTTCTGCCTTCAGTAGATCAAGAAATCAAAAACTTACCCTTTATTGCAACAACAGCGCCAAAGCTTTTCAAAAACCACCCGAACTGCCTGTTCAACTGCAACCTTTGCGGACGTTTGTACAATATATTGTACAAGACACTTACAACCTTTCAGTCCAAATGTTCAATATATTGTACTTTTTTTTACAACTCGGGAAAAGTACTTTAAATCATGATAGTTTAATTTTAGCATTTTTATATGATGAAATGCTTTTTATATATCCATACTATGTGCTTTAATTAGCGATTTTACTTGACTTTCATGTATTTTTTGTACAGTAAATTACCACAACTTGCGTGTCACTGGAACTTTTTAAAATGGTCTATTTTTAAATTAAATTGTAAAAATATTTTTGAAACGTTTTCGATTTTGAAATTTACGTAAACTATTCGGGGCATTCCAACACTTCGTAAAGTTTAATTTGTTTTCAAAAATATTAATAGGATTTTTAGTTGCACGCTTCCAATGTTACAAAAAATTAAATGTACAATATATTGTACAAATGCAGGGAAAGGGTTAAGTGGCACTAATCAAACTGAGGTACTGTTCGCAAAAGGGCTTCTACTTCAAATGAAAATTTTCGTATTTTCGGGCATAAGTAAATTTGCGATCGGTAACTGTTTCAAATGTGTTGGTGGTAAAACAACGAAACAATGAACTTTTTTTTGCTTTGGAATTCATACTGACGCCGCACTGAAATAGCCCTACATTAATTTTCCCCAGATAAAACACAATTTAATATTTTCCGGGCATAACGCCCGCTTTCCTCCGTTAAATTGCAAATTTTCTTAAAACTTTTATTTTTTCAAAGACTGCTATGCCTTGCGCAAAGATTATAGCGGCAAGGTAGTTGCAAAGGAAATATTTGATCAAAATAAGTTGTACGCCGCATCGAAAAGGTCTACAGCCCATATGGCAAGTTTGCAAAACCGGAGCATGAAATAGCTTAGTCACGATCACATACAAACCTTACAATCTTATCATGTCATTTCGTCAGCGTTAGGCATTCGCCATGCCAATTCAGATTGTAATTGTATTTAATTCATTCATTGAATTAGTTTAAATTTTAATTACGTTACTCTCTACGTGAATTAAATCAGGTACTCTATGTTCTCTACAAATCCGTATGTACCATTTAAATTAAAAGAAATAAAAAAAATTTAAAAAGTTTGGTTATTGGGGTAATTTATGTCGCTATTAATAAATTTTTGCAATAATCTTATCAACCGTTATGTTAAATTACGGAGTTGTTACGATGTTTTGCGGGTTATATATTGAAAACAAGGTTTGGTCTACTTTTTTCCAAAAGTTGAACCCATCAACTCCCACCACAACGGGCCTTTGTGACCCACTGTTTAAAAAATGGCTTATAGATGGTTAAAATGTCCACTAAAATATTAAGCCCCAAATTTTTCTAAGGAGAACCGAATGTAATGAAAAATAATAGTCATTTTTACCAAAAAGGGGGACTTTAACGCTGCGTAGAATACATTGCGATGCGCGAGAGCAAAACCTTCCTGGGATTTGACCGCCACTTAGGAATGCTAACGTAATTTTCACACAGCCACCTAGTGCTTGTATTCGTCTGCGGGACCCCAGAGTAAAATAACTTACGAATGTATAAATTAGCAAAAAAAGTGTTTGCTTTTTAATAAAAATGTGTTTAAAATATTAAAAAAAACACAGGAAAATCAACTTGTCTGTGTTTTATCTCTAATAATTGAGGAGTTGGATGCAATAAAGGCGCTTCTGTTAAAACCACTTTCTGAGATATTGGCGTTAAAGTTTTTGATGTGTTATAACTTTCTTGTTGTTGTAGTATATAAAAAAGTAGTATTGTTTTAGTATTCGACCCTAATTTAACTGTAATAAACGCTTTCGATCGAAAACGTGTTACCTATGTTTTTTTTGAGTTACGCTTTTTTTTTGGAAATGTTTAGTGGCCCGAATTATGCAAAAAAAAAACTCCTTTAAAAATGTAAATTTCATTTCGTAAAATAGTGTTTTTTTACGAGCAGTACTTAGTTCCTTTAAGCGATGTATTTCAATGTGCATACATCATGAGAATTTTGTACAAAATGACTTAGGCGCCGAACGCCGCCGCCGCCGCGCTGATATTTTCTTAACTCGGCGGCGGCGCGTGAGAAATGACAAAAAAAATGGCGGCAGCGGCGGCGAGGCTCGGCGGCGTATAGCTCTAGTATGTATATCATTGTCTGTCCTGTGAACGCTTTCGCTAAACAACTATGAATTCAGGAAATATTCGAAATGGAATGGAGCAAATTTCAAATGAGCTAATTTCTTTCCTGAAGAACATTTTCGTGTATGTGATTTGTACTGATTTTAAAAGTTCATATTGTTGATAATTCGATAGTTTTATATACATATTTGGTGTATACTAGTGGAAAGAATTGAGCCCTTTAAGCACATATGTATGTATGTACGACTAAGCTGCTCTATTTAACCGAACTATAATCGTATATTCATAGGTGCATGGAAGATTGTGGCATAAAGTAGGTATAGAATAAATCACTATGGGATTCATGAATGGTTTAGAAAAACGAGAAAAAAAAAACAACTTTGTAAAACTAGCAATTCATAAGCAGGATTGTGGCAAACGGTTGTCAACAAAAACTTGAATGAACAAGTTCGTTAAATTTAAAAATGTTGCGATTTATAATAAAAAATTTATGCAAATATTTGTTTACTTTATTTAACCAAGTCCAATGATTTGACAGGGCTGAACAAGCTGTGTCCGGTAGTCAGAACGCAATCGAAACTACTGTCGATATAGGAAATCCGATATTGGCTACTACACCGAGATTGAAGAGTATTTTTAAGAACGTCAGAATACGAAGGAAAGCACTTCTAGACCCTTTTTGTTTTCCACTGGAAATAATTAAAAAATTATTGTGTTCGAAATACAATCGTGCGCGCAACTTTAATTGGTCAATTGCACAGAATCCACGATTCCCGTATAATCAAAACCCAAATGAATTTTTGAAGAGTATGTACTTGATTTATATTCCAGTGTGGCTTGTGGTTCTCTTCGGGTAGTACCCTGGTCTACTTTTAATTCCATCATCATCCGTGTTGGGAATGTCATTGGTATTGTAACAAAGTTTTATGTTTTTTTAACCTTTTTTGTTAGCCGTTTATTTGAGAACTAATTGATTTATGTTTTCTATCAGGGATTGCCGCCATAACGATATACTGCGTATAGTTCGATTAAGCAAGAAGCTGATTGACAACTTTACTCACCGAACCCTTTTGGAACCGAAAATATGTGAGTTTTTAAATATTAATGACTGCAAATTTTACTTAACTTCTAACTTGGGGCGTGGTATTGAATTAAGCTCGGCAAATCAATGCGAAATCCTTAAGAAAAGATAGTGGAGAAAACCAGAAACTTTGAGAATAACTTACGTTCAAATTGAAAGAATCGCTGCGAGTAGTTCGCTAGTTCTGCAATTATTTTAATTATGAATTCAGATCTGAGGATAGTCGTTTTTGTATAACCAGACCAACCCAGGGTAACCCGGGTAAGAACCATCACCACAAATAAAAACGGAAAAGATACTCCTTCTGTAAAATTATAACAAGTTAGCAAAAAAAATTTAGGCGTGGAATCCCTCCTATTACTTGGAAGTGGAATGTTGTGGTAAAAGGAAGTGGAATATAAAAAAGGAGATGCAGGGTAGTTTATGAGGTGGTTATTGGCTCCGAGTTTCCACCGTTGTATGGCGGAAGTGGGACCAATTTCACCAGTGGTCTGGTAACTTGACCTTTTTCCGTCAGGATGTCCACCACGCGCACTCTACCATCGGTACCGGGGTGTAAGTTGACAACTCGCCCCAATCTCCATTCAGTTGGCGGTAGATTGTCTTCTCTGATAACTACGAGGCCGCCTATTTTCATATTCTCCTTGGGGTGCTTCCATTTAATTCGCTTTTATAGTTCGGATAAGTACTCCACTTTCCATCGCCTACAAAACGTATGATGCAGTGCTTTTAGTTTTTGCCACCGATTGACGATGGAGGCAGGGTTCTCATTAACATCCGGTTCTGGCGAAGCCATAAGATGTCCACTAGTGAGAAATTGGCCTGGAGTTAGCGGCTGCAGGTCATTTAGTTCATTAGAAGAGGGACTCAGTGGTCGCTAATGGAGGCACGCCTCAATCCGGCACAAAAGCGTACTGAGCTCTTCAAAGGTGTATTTGTGAGCGGACACCACCTTTTTGAAGTGGCTTTTAAAGCTTTTTACACCTGCCTCCCACAGTCCTCCCATGTGAGGAGCTGCGGCTGTCGTTTTGACTCGCGCGTCCGACAAAGAGGCTTTGAATTCAGACCGTAAAGATCTTGTTCGTTTTTGAACATCCTCTTCTAGCCACGAACCGAGCAAATGCCGCTAGAAAGGATGGGGTACTAAGGTCACTGGTAGCTTCTAAGTGAATCGCTTTAGTGGTGAAACAAACGAATAGGCAAACATACCCTTTGGAAATTCAACAACCTCTGCCGCGGTAACTTTTAATTTCAAAAGATCCGGTAAAGTCTACTCCCGTATTTGTGAACGCGCGCGTAAACGTAGTGCGTTCCTGAGGAAGAGTTCCTATAATATGCGTCTGATAACGTTTTTTGTAGATCGTACAGATCTTACAATTGTGGATGGTTGACCTAATCATGTTTGTTACCCTAGGAATCCAGTATTGGGTACGGATAAGGCGTAGCATGAGTTGATTTTCTCCGTGTAAGGAGACTTGGCGAATCAACAGGACTATAAGACGAGACAATCTGCAGTTATACGGGATAATGATTGGGTGGCGCTCATTATATGCTAAGTCCTGGGATGCTCCGAGGCGACCTCCAGCCCTGATGATGTCATGCTTGTCGACGAACATATTAAGCGGAAGGATCTCGCTTCTTGCATCGATGGGTTTTCTAGTTTTAAAATTCGTGTATTTTTCACCATAGTATTGCTTCTGGTAGATTTTTATCAAGATCTGTGTCGTTGTCTTAATTTCATCTGATGAAATTAAACAAGAATTTTCCTGAAATCAAGCTTTTGTTTTCGGGTGAGTTCATCATTAGAATCTCATGACCAGGGAACGGATTTTTAGGACCTAAAAACCTATAAAAAAGGCAAAATAAAGTAACGAAATAGGCTGGAAAAGGCAAAATAAAATAGCGAAAAAGGCAGGAAAAGGCACTAAGTGTTGCAAAAAAGGCAAAAAATGGCAAAGCAAAATAGAGAAAAAGGCAGGAAAAGGCACTTGGTATTGCAAAAAAAGCAAAATAAGGCACTAAAAAAAGACAGAAAATACGAAGAAAAATAAAAACTCAGTGCGAGTAGTCCCTACGCGCGGAAGAAGTGAAACTTAATAGAGGAAATTCCAGAAAG
>NW_023458569.1:2761195-2765335 GCF_013731165.1 Rhagoletis pomonella | reverse complement strand
CTTGTGGATTGGGCAGAGCACACTTAAATTCCAGTCGTCGGGCATGCATTCATCTGACCATATTCTGCATACGAGCTGATGCATGCACCTCATCTGCTCCTCGCCGCCGTACTTGAATATCTCGGCTGGCAGGCCGTCAGCTCCAGCAGCTTTGTTGTTTTTCAGCGGCGTAATCGCTATTCGTACCTCGTCATAGTCAGGCGGTGGGACAGCTACTCCATCATCATCGACTGGGGACTCGGGTTCGTCTTCCTCACTACTTTCAGCGCTGCTACCATTCAGTAGGTTATAAAAGTGTTCCCTCCATAATTTAAGTATATTCTGGACATCGGTCACTAGGTCGCCATTGTTGTTCTTACAGGAGTTCGCCCCGGTCTTGAAACCTTCCGTAAGTCGCCTAACCCTCTGGTAGAATTTTCGGGCGTTCTTCCTGTCGGCCAGCATCTCAAGCTCTTCGCACTCACGTATTTCGGCCTCTCTCTTCTTATTGCGGCAAATACGTCTCGCTTCCTTCTTCAGTTCCCTATAACGGTCCCACATGGCTCGCGTTGCGCCCGATCGCAGCGTGGCCCTGTAGGCGGCATCTTTTTTCTCTGCGGCTTCTTGACATTCCTCATCGTACCAGTTGTTCTTTCGGGCTCGCTGAAATCCAACTACTTCTTCGGCGGCGGTACTTAATGATCGGGAAATGTGGTTCCACTGCTCGCGTACGTCGGATTGTTGAAGAGTGCTCTCAGAGAGCAGGTGTGTGAGTCGAGTGGCGAATAAATTGGCCGTCTGTTGTGATTGCAGCTTTTCGACGTTAAGCTTTCCTTGCATTGTTGGGCGCACATTTAATGCTGCACAGAGGCGGGTGCGTATCTTGGCTACAACAAGATAGTGGTCCGAGTCGATGTTTGGCCCTCGGAGTGTACGTACGTCCAAAACGCTTGAAGCATGCCTTCCGTCTATCACAACATGATCGATTTGGTTTCTCGTTTTTCGATCTGGAGACAGCCATGTAGCTTGGTGGATGTTCTTATGCTGGAACCTAGTACTACATATTACCATATTTCGGGCCCCGGCGAAGTCGATCAGCCTCAGTCCGTTATCGGACGTTTCGTCGTGGAGGCTGAATTTTCCGACAGTGGCGCCAAAGATCCCTTCCTTGCCCACCTTGGCATTAAAATCGCCAAGCACGATTTTGACATCGTGTCGGGGGCAGCGCTCATATGTACGTTCCAAGCGCTCATAGAAGAGATCCTTGGACGCCTCATCCTTCTCTTCCGTCGGGGCATGGGCGCAGATGAGCGAGATGTTGAAGAATCTAGCTTTGATGCGGATTGTGGCTAGACGTTCGTCCACCGGGGTGAACGCCAGTACTCGGCGACGGAGTCTCTCTCCTACCACGAATCCAACACCGAATTTGCGCTCCTTTACGTGGCAACTGTAGTAGACGTCGCAAGGCTTCACGCTTACTTTACCTTGCCCCGTCCATCGCATTTCTTGGATGGCGGTGATGTCAGCCTTTGTCTTCCCGAGGACATCAACCAGCCGGGCAGAGGCACCTTCCCCATTAAGGGTCCGGATATTCCAGGTGCATACCCTTAAATCATAGTCCTTTATACGTTTGCCGTGGTCGTCATCAGAAAAAGGGGGTCTCATCCGAGGCTTGTTGGAATTTTTCATTGGGCGGGGTTTTAACGTGGCGGGACCCAAACCCAGCGCACGCGAAGTTTTACGCCTTCTCACTTTAGCTCGCTCCCAAACGGGTGTTTGGTTGCTACCCAGAGGATACGTGGATATAAATATCCGGACGTTGTGAGCTGCGATTTGAACCGTACGCACAAGAATCGCTTCTGGCCACTCCCAGGTGAATGGCAGTCAAAAGTTTTCCACTTCTGCGCACGGAACCATCCTCCATATGTACATACAAATATTTATTTGTAATAACAATCAGAGGCAATATTCGATGTCAATAAGCTGGTTTCAATTAAATAATTAAAGCAAACTTCGCTTCCAAAAAACTTCCCCCCTGCTTCCAAATAACATCCCTGTGGGTGGGAGTGTCAAATTAAAAAAAAAAGCTACTTACAAAACCTTAATAATTATATAATGGGCCATACTGCTGAAAAATTAGTTTTGCCATAAGCAAAAATTGTAGGTTATTGTTGTTATACATAAAAATTGTAGTGATACTAAAATATAGAGAGCTGAATTTATGCTGTAGAAGCTTAAAAGTTTATGACACTGTTAATTGCCTATGCAATATTATAAAAACTAATAATTTTTGCACGATATGTACATCTGCAATTTTCATTTCGTTTTGGCAATAACCATAACAACCACAACCAATGTGCAACATTATGCCAAACTCTACGTAATCACCCATCTTACAGTTTCCTAAGTAAAAACACTATCAGCTGATTGCCGAAAAATGCCTACAGCTGAGATCACCTGTTTTTTGGCATTTGCTCTTATCTTTTACAATTTCTTTCATTTCTATTACAATTTATTCAAAATACACTAACACATTGAACCAAAAACACCAATACACTAACCAAAAACACACCTACAGCCTGCCAGGAAAAACCGTAAGAAGAAGAGTTACTTTATTTAGCACGTTCGCAAACAATCAAAAAATTTTGATTGGGCCTCCGCACACTGGACTGCGCAGTCCGCCGAAAATCGGTTTTGTGTGGATAAAAGCGAAGGTACACAACATGCGTTCGCCGGCAAATGCGTCACGACGTCAATGTCAAATAAAATTGAACACGTGGGTTTGTATGACAGCTGTTACAGATGACGCCATTACGAATGCGTTAACGCAGTTGCCGTCGAAAGTAAACCAACTCGCTACTTTTCTGTTGCGTTTATGCGTTGACATTTGAAATTACATTTGTGGATATGCTTAGCAGCTTTTTTGTTTACAAAACAATGAGCGGCACAACACAAAGTGTGTAACAGCAAATTTTTTAACGTCGTCAGCGCACAAACGGATCAACGCAATGCCGCATCAAATAAAAGTATGTACCTTCAGCTGAAAAGGGGGAAGAGAGTTCGAGTTTACCTCATTCATTTAAGTCCGCTAGAGATGTGCTGAGTCGGGACTTTTAAGTATTGATCGATACTCCGTGCCGATTTGGAGAGTATCCAATACTTTCGATACTCGGTACCGAAATATTGGAATTTATAATAAGACTTAGTTATAACTTTCTTTACGACTTTAATATTAACCAATTAATCACAATTCATTAAGTAAAAACACCTTCAAACTCACGCGTCTGACTTTGGTTGCATATGTAAATTAAATGGCGGAGTTCAGCAGTCAAACTCCAAAATATGCAAAAGAATGAGAGACAAAAGAAGATAGGATATAACCCAGCAAGCATTAAAAATATACCAAGGTGTTCTTTGCAAAAGGTGTTCAGCTCCTTTTCTTCGCAAAACAGAAAGGAGAATTCTACTGCCTGAGCATTATAATACCTAAGTGCGGCCGAAGGCCGCCTACACAGAAAGGTGCTCTCTGCAAAAGGTGTTCGGCCCCCCTTCTTTGGCAACACAGAAAGAGAATTCTACTTTGTGAGGGTTATAATCCCTAAGTGCGGCCGAAGGCAGCCTACGTAGAAAGGAATTCTACGCAAAAATACATTTGTTAAAAAGAACATTTTTTTTTTATAAAAACTTGTTTTTTCTATTTTTAATTAACTTTTACGTATTTGCCGCAATAAGAAGAGAGAGGCCGAAATACGTGAGTGCGAAGAGATTGAAATGCTGGCCAACAGGAAGAATGCCCGAAAATTTGACCAGAGAGTTAGGCGACTTACGGAAGGTTTAAAGACCGGGGCGTACTCCTGTAAGAACAATAATGGCGACCTAGTAACTGATGTCCAGAGCGTACTTAAATTATGGAGGGAACACTTTTCCGCCCTACTAAATGGAAGCAGCACGGAAAGTTGTGGAGAAAAACAACCCGAGCCCGCAGTCGATGATGACGGAGTCGACGCTCCACCGCCTGACTATAACGAGGTACGTATAGCAATAACGCGGCTGAAAAACAACAAAGCTGCTGGAGCTGACAGCCTGCCAGCTGAGCTATTCAAGTACGGCGGCGAGGAGTTGATAAGGTGCATGCATCAACTCTTGTGCAGAATATGGTCA
>NW_023458569.1:2759985-2761095 GCF_013731165.1 Rhagoletis pomonella | reverse complement strand
AAAAAAAATGCCTACAGCTGAGATCACCTGTTTTTGGCATTTGCTCTTATCTTTTACAATTTCTTTCATTTCTATTACAATTTCTTTCATTTCTATTACAATTTATTCAAAATATACTAACAACTTGAACCAAAAATACCAATACACTAACCAAAAACACACCCACAGCCTGCCAGAAAAAACGGTAAGAAGAAGAGTTACTTTACTTATGAAACTGTACGATGAAAGAAGCGTTGATTTTATTGCTCTTGGACAAAATCAAAAACAGCCTTAGTGCACAAAACAAGCCAAACGGCAAATTATGCAACAAAAAAATTAATTGTGTTTATTATTGTTAATCAATTTTTAGACCGCTTTCCAAGTCCTTATATTTTTTTTAAAGAAGACTGTTTAAACAAAAAAAAATCTTAACGACAAAATCAAAACCAGTTTTAGTGCACAAACGAAGCCAAACGGCAAATTATTCAACAAAAAAATTAATTGTTTTTACAAGCTTTTATTTAACTTCACTTGTATGTATGTATGTATGTATGTATGTATGTCCTGGAACTTTGCAGTCAATATTTAACAAACTTCCCGATGAGCTACAGACTTGAAACTTCAAACTTAGCTCAGAACTCGAGGACAACACAATTTAAAAGATGTTTTAATCCGCTAGGTGGCGCAGGAGTCGAGATATTTGTAAAACCCGCATTTATAGTCTGATTTGGTTCATATTTAGAACATATATGACTTATATGAAAAGAAATAAATCCGAAAAAAAATTTTGCCGACAGGTGGCGCAGGAGTCGAGATATTTGGAAAACCCGTATTTATGATCCGATTAAGTTCACATTTAGAATGCATATTGCTTACATGAAAAGAAATAACTACACAAAAAATTTTGGCAGTTATGTGGCGCGTGAGTCTATATAATTAAAAATTCGGCATCTGTGCTCAAATTTGGTTTATATTCAGAATAGGTGTATTATCTATTTAAATTGAAATATATTGAAAATTTTGTTTGTTAAGTCAAATTTAGTATAATATTAACTGCAAGATTTCAAAAGACTAAAAAGTAGAAAATAATATTATAGTTAAAAAAACTAAAAACACGCTTTTATTACAACA
>NW_023458569.1:2751839-2759885 GCF_013731165.1 Rhagoletis pomonella | reverse complement strand
CTCTTTGTCTTTATATTTAGGTTTCTTCACTTTTATTTTAATTTCTGTATTTATCCCTTTCTTCTTCTCCATACTCAAAATTATCTCATCCTTGTTTAAGGCTAATCTATTCATGTACATACATACATACATCTTATTCCTAAACTGCTGCTTAGCACGTTTCCTTTATTCACTATCAATATTAAAGCATACATTTAGGAGGCATTTCCGCCCAACCATGTACATGTATGGCATTGGTATTGGTGTGACCTTTGAATTGATTTTTTCGCTCTATTTTAAACTAATTTGAAATTTTAAAAATTGCCTGCACTTCAGCATCAAAATACCTGTCTAATGATATATAATTGTTTATACCTTAGAAGTACAGTTTAGCCGTAAAAGGGGTGTAAAGGAAACATGATTGCCTATTTATATAATTGATTTGTAAGTTTTGCCTAATGCTATTTGTCAGGCTTTGTTTGACATGATGTACTATGCACTTTTTATTCTCAACTCTAATTCTTGTCTTAATTTTAAGTTACCGTTGTTCTAAAAAATATCTTTGGGATCTTATTGTACTAATTTTCTTTATAATAATAAATGAAATGAAATGAAATAGCCAACACTGGTGAAGAAAAGGAGTTTCTATTATTGCCATCAAGGCAAATTACATATCCCGAAAATCCCGGGATTATTTGCCAAGAATCCCGGGATTTTTGGGACCTAAAAAAGGGTTCCCGGGATTAACATTTCTAGTATGAACATTAGGGTGACCCAAAAACAGTAAAGTCGGTATTTTAATGCTTTCCCCCCTAGGATTGTTCTATATGGAAAAAAAAGTATACCCCTGTTTTTTTTTTTATTTTGAAGTCAAAAAATATTTAGAGGTCTGGTTCTCAATCCAGTAGGCAGTTTCTGTAACTCTTCTCTACCGATTATTTCTCTACTGGTAGAGAATATACGTCATTCTCTAATAGTCATTAGCAGTAGAGAAGAAGGCGGCGAATTCATATCTGTTACAGAAACGAGCTACAGTTAATGCAACAGCTTTTTCCAAGCCATTGGAAACATGCACTTTATTAGGTCCACCACCTGTTGCGCTTGCTTCTGCCTTCGGCCACGCTTAGGGATTATAACCCTTACTAAGTAGAATTCTCCTTTCTGTGTTGAGGGCAAGAGGGGCTTCCGCATGTCAAAGGTATACAACATTTCTTGTGCATATCACTCCAGCTACGCCATCCACAGTATTTTTGCGCAGAACCAACGTCGAAATTTGCAAAAAAAGTGCATAGTGCAAACTGAGTTTAGTAATAAGCTAGTGGTAAGAAATTTGAAACATTTATCTTAAATAAAATGTGAATCCTTTGATTACACGTGTATGTTAAAGTTTTTGGATTCGGGTTATGCGTTTGGACACAACAACCGAAATTCGTTGTACAAATAATTAAACCCGACCCAAATTTCTCGATAAGGGGCAACAAAAATTCTTTTTTGCTCGTTTATATAAAGCAGTGGGTAAAAATATACGTATATGCGAAAGGCGAATTTATCTGTTTAAATGAACACCACCAATATTTCTAGCAAACACACATCGATTTACATCTTTTATTTCGCCTCCGACACAGAATTGTTTTCATACAAAATTACGCGAAAAAGCTTACTCATTCGTTTTTAGGCATGCCATTGTTACGAATTTCGAAAGTTCGAAAATACGATTCGGATTGCAGCATACTATTTCTACGATTCGTAGCAAAATCCGAATACGAAATAGTTGCAGAATAGGGGGGAAATTTCTTATGTTTGAAATGCAACCGTGGACACTAGCTGGCAGAGAAACTTACAAATTCCTGCAAATTTGCGTTCGTGCAGAAATTTGCAAGTTTCTCTACTTTAGAGAGAATGTGGAACCATTTTTTCTTACTATCTGATAATTTGAGTGAATTCTAGCTGGATTTTCGATGAACAAACCTATTATCTTCCTACTGCCATCCATAAATTGGAGCGCTAAGCGTTGCATAATTTGTGACGTTTTCTCATTTCCTCGAGTTTTCTTTTTTGTTCTTTCTCTTTCTTTCCGTATTCTGCATCCAAATTCAACACGTTCCCTGTCAAAAATGAAAATTCCATTTGCTCAGCGCTAGCGCCGTGTTATTGTGTGACGGCAGCTAGAGAGTTTTACATTACATAGAAATGTGTGCTCTTTATTTTAATTATGACGTATTTCAGTGTTGGTTCATTTTATTCAAGTTGGCCTTCGGTTTTTAGAATTTAAATAAGTTCTCCGCAAAAAAGTTTGTTTAAAAAAATACATATCTGTGGATTTTGACAAAACAAGTTCTCTCGAGTGAGGTCATTTTCTCCTGAAAGCAGTAATTTATTGAGTTCTGGAACAATGTGGCCGTTGTGCGATAGTTTTCAACGAAGTTGTAAACATCCTATAAACAACTGCGATCATTATGAATCAAATCGCTAAAAACTAGCTAAGATCTCCTAAATAAACACTAAAAATCCCGCTGGTCACCGAATTCTAATTTTTCCCGCTAAGTAGAAAATAAAATCGCTATATCTAGTGGGAAAATCCCTAAAATGCCAACTCTGTTTAGTATATACATCAGTGCCCGCCAAACACTTTCCTGGGAAACAAACTATATTCGGCTTTTCACATGTACACAATCGGCTTCCTACACGTATACAACCCGAACTGCAACAGAAATAGTAAAACAACAAATTTTGTTTAGTAGAGCTGGGATACTATCGATAGTACCGCCACTCGATAGTTTTCGAAACGATAGTTGAAAACATCGATAGTATCGATAGTACTATCGTCGTGAAAGGTATTGAATTGCAACTGTCAATTGCTTGAAAATTAAATAGGTAATAGATTAAAAAATTTATAAATTACTTTGTAAATTATGGAGATTATATAATTTTTTTTTTAAATTTGAGTGCATCAAAAAGAACTTCTTATAATAATAAAATAAACTTATTATTAAATACTTATCGTCGTTTAAAGTACAAAACCGCGTATCGTAATTCTGCAAAAAAGCGTAACTGACATTGGCCGCCAAAAATTGGATTTGCTCACACAAGCTCTTTGCTTAATCCTTATCCATTCGTCCTGAAATATACTAGCCAGAAATGCGATTGCTTTATAAAAAGAGAACCATTTTGAAATATGAGTGTTTTACGCTCTAGAAAATAATTTCTACAAGTTAAATTACGCGGTTTTGCATTTTTGCGGTTTTGCATTTTGTTGATACGCGGTTTTGCACTTTAAACGACGTTATACTTATATACATACACTTGCATTCACTTGAACAGCGACAGGCCAATTCTGAATTTTTTTTTTATATGGAAGAATTAAAGTTGGATTTTGTTTGTCCCTTTTGAAGTGCAAAGAAGTGAAATCGGTTATAATAATACATTTCTAATACTACAACACAAACAAAACAAAAGATATTCGTTTAAATTGACAACTCATACTTATAAAAACTGAACTGAGACCAAATACGAGGCGCATGCCGGAAAGTGGGGCAAGGGAAATTATTAACATTTTACCATATTATAAGAAAACAAATTTAGTACTCTTCAAAATAATATAACCACAATATTTTTAGCAGTTTTGACTATTTTTTTGTTTATTTAGTGTCTACTATTTTTTATAAAAGTTGAACAAAACATAAAAAACTATAAAATCATTAAAATTTCAGGCCTTTTAATTTGAATTTTTATAAAAACTATAAAAATTTGTTGTGAGCAGTTTTATAGCTTATTAAATTTTACTATAACTCAGTGTAAGCTTATAGTTGCTAAAAATTCGTTTTCAAAACTATCGATAGTGACGACAGTTTTTAACTATACGATACTATCGATATTACTATCGAGGTTAGGTGAAATAACACAAACGGAAATAACGCAAAATTTAGTTTATTTCACTTTTAAATGGGAAATAATACCAACAATGGTTGGAAATAAAACAAATTTTGCCTTATTTCCCATTGCTTATTTCTATTGGTTGAACCAAAAACAGTTTACTGACAGAAGGAAAAAGAGTAGAGTAGAGAGAGAAGTATAGTTCATATGAAGAAAGTAATATTCACAAAATATTTTTACTTACGAAAAGTCTACCAAAATATAGGAAAAGCACCGTCTTTAATAACTGCTCGGCAAGCGCTAGCGCTTTTGTATGAATTTTATCTGCATGCTTTTTAATATGTTGAAAACATCGCTGGAAAACCTTAAAATATTTGCATGGAATCATGGCGCACAGTGAGATTTTGTATATGCGCTGTTCGGCACTTAGAAAGGAAGAAATGTGAAAAATGGTAAAATTCAACGCGCTACCACGCCCACAGCGGAAATAGTAAATGTTATCCGATTTTGATGAAATTCAGAGCATATGCTGATTTTAACGAGAAAAGCTTTACTCTGAATGATCGTCAAAATTGGTTTGCATTATCCTCCAGTAATTCTACAAAAACAGCCGAAAACTAATATAAAAGAAAAATATTTTTTGATGAAATTCGGTGTGCCCTGATCGCTTAAGCCAAAATTTTCCAACTTGCAAGATAATAAAGAGTTTCTTATTAAGGCGCCCACCTTTTGGCTCCAAGTACTAAATTTTTATGAATTTTGGAGGAAATGAACAGGCACATTTATTTTATTTCTAAAGAAGTTTCTATTTCTTCAGTTTAAAAATGACAGAAGGAAAACATTTACAATACCTGCATACTAAATTATGTGCACGATATGTATTCACACTGAAACTTTTAATTTTACCTACATTTTATACAACAAAAGCTGAGCTAAGGAAAACAGGACTCTTGCCATCGAAAACGGATCTCGTCCAGAGAAACGTCCATTTTTGGCTGAATGTTGATTGTGATGAATAGATTGGCGAGTCATTAATATCTACACCTTCTTTAGTTTGCACTTTGAATTGCATATTATTAATTTTATGTACATATCAGAGTCATTTCTTTCAGCTCTAGAATAAAAATTCAATAATTTTTACAGGAAGTGGTTCTACAAAAGGTAGAATAGAAGCTGAACTCGCAGTTCCCCGCAGTTGGAACTATTTGAGATATGACCGCATATTTAATGTTTACTTGTCCTAAGTATAATTTAGCTCGCTTCCTAGGTCCTTTCTAAATATCGCTTTTTAAAGTAAGCACTCGAAAAATTTTACACTGACAAAATTATGTTTAACTAGAGTGCCTGTTACTGTCGAAATTCGACAGTTTTTCTAGTTATAGAAGCCTTGGAGAGGTTTACTAACTTAACACGTAGCAATTTTTTTTTATCTGAGAAGGTCTTTGGAGGACTTTGGCAGGACTTCGAATTGACCCGATACATTCAAGTTTATCGATAAATTTCAATGATTTGGTACATATCGAAAGTTCGATGAATTTCAAGAACACTAAAATTCGATAACTCAACAAAATTCGGTAACTCGACCAATTTCGATAACTGTAAAATTCGATGGCTCGATAAATTTCGATAACTCAAAAATGTAAAAACTTTGGATGCCTTTATAAATTTTTACTTTTGACATCTCCACATTTTTCGAAAACTATCTAAACATTTTGATAACTCGTTACACTTTGTTAAGGCGATTCAACTCGATAAGCAGTGATATGTCGATAAGCTTATATAACCTTGAAATTTCGACAAATCGATATATTTTGAAAATTCCATAAACTTCGATTCGTTGAACTAACCAATTTCAGTAGATCAATAATTATCGATAACTCTGTAAGTTGAAAGAACTCCATGCATTACGACATCTCGATAAATTTCGTTAAGTCTATAAATAATGATAATTCAATAAATATCGATAACTTGATACATTTCTTTAACTTGACAAATTTCGTTAATCCCACACGTTTTTATAGCTCGATAACTATCCGTAAATTTGGACAACTAAGTTTCTGTGTCTATAAATTTCGACAACTCAGTAAACATTGATCAGTTGGAATAATTCGATACGTTGCGATAATAAACTTGGATGATTCGATAAATTTCAGTAACCTTTATGGCTGATTTTATTTCGATTCCTATCGGAAAATTTCAACTCTGTTAACCTAATTCTTATGTATTTCTCATTGTCTCAATTTTCGCCTTTATCTCAATTTTCGTCTTTATCTTCACTTTTGCCTTTTTTTGTCTTCATCGTTATCACTTGTTTCTTCATCTTCATATTTATCTTTATTTCAAAGTTTAATTTCAAATACGAAGTAAAACCAAATGCGAAACAGCTTCAATTGTACAGGTTGCAAAAACAACCATACACAAATATGGAAATTTTTAAACGACGATTTTCAACCAATTTCGAAACTATAAAACCTCTCCTCATCTACAGAAAATTACCTTTCCAACGGTGTTTTTGGTTTTGAAATCGGTAACTTTACCTTGGTCTTCATCTTTGCTTTTATCTTTCACATCTTTGCTTATATCCTTTTTTTTTCTATTCACGTAGATGAGATGAGGTGCGATACGTGATAAGATGTGGCGTGATTTTATGTGATGTGATAGGATGTCATGTCATGTGTTGTCATATCCTCTGATGTCATACCATATGATGTCATATCATGTGATGCCACGTCATGTAATGCCATGTCATGTCATACGATGTCAGATCATGTGATGTCAAGTCATGTGAAGTCATGCCATATAATGTGATGTAATATCATATAATGTCATGTCACGTGATATCGTGTGATGTGATATCATATTATGTGATGTAATATCATGTGATTTGTTGCCATGTAATGTGATCACATTCCATGTTCCGATTAGTATATCGATAACCCTGTTGATAACTGTGTCGATAAAAATACCGATAACAATATCCATAAAGATAGAAAAAATAATATAAAAAAAACTTTTTAATATACAACGCTTTTATAAATGGACTAAAAAGTAGAAAATAATATTTCTCAGTCCCATAGAATTGTTTTGATAACTTTTGATTTTGAAATTTTAGCAAAAGTCATTATAAACGATCTATGAAATTGAAAATGAAAAACGTGGAGCGCATGCAATACAAAGCATTCGATTTAATTGACAATAGTCAAACTACATAACGTAGACCTAAAATTTCTACAGCGAAAGTAGAACTTTGAAATCGATTTTAAGCGGTCGTTATTCATATACCCACATACATACATACATATATTACTTTTCATATCAATTCAAGTGTATTACATGCGCCCCACGCTTTTCATTTTCAATTTCATAGATTGTTTATATTGACTTTTGCTAAAATTTCAAAATCAAAAGTTATCAAAACAAATTTTTGGGACTGAGAAATATTATTTTCTACTTTTTAGTCCATTTATAAAAGCGTTGTATATTAAAAAGTTTTTTTTATATTATTTATTTTCTACTTTTTAGTCCTGTCTGAATAAAATTTTGCAATAGATATTAAAATAATTCAACGATATTAATAGAAAGGTGCACACATGCATTTACATATGTATGTACATACAAACGAGCACCAATTAATTTTATTTAAAGAAATGGCGTGTCGTCTATTTCCGCTGTAGCAAACGTAGTACATAGGGCGACATCTAGATGTCATCTACCTCGCCCTATTCACTACAGCTGTCGCCCTATGCACTATGCTTTTTTATAGGAACTTTTCAAAGCTTTGCTTTGGTGTCGGACACACAACATTGAAAGTTTCTGGATCCACACCATTGAAAGTTTCTGGACGCACAACATTGCAAGTTGATAAAAGCGTTGTAAAATATAACGATTGTAAAATCGATTAATTCATCGATAAATACAACAATCTTCAGTATCGATTATTCTACATATCGTTAACAATATAAATGACTAAATCGATAACAAATTCAATTATTTAATCGATTATTATGCCGATAACAATATCCATTATTGTATCGATAACAATATCGATTATTATATTGATTATTATATCGATTGAAATAGCGGTTATTTAATCAATAACGGTATCGATAACAATATCGATTATTTTATCGATAGCAATATCGATTATTATATCGATAAAAATATCGAGTTTTATATCGATAACAATATCGATCT
>NW_023458569.1:2749431-2751739 GCF_013731165.1 Rhagoletis pomonella | reverse complement strand
CTGAGAACTATTTCCATGTGCATTATTCCCCTTGAATTTGACAATTTTCTCCAAACCAACCAACTGCCGCTAAGGAAGTTTCACTTCATAAATTCAAGAAATGTTCTTACCCTTTTAGTTACCCTAATTCTTATGTATCTGTCATTGTCTTCATTTTCGTCTTTATCTTCACTTTTGCCTTCTTTTTTTTTGACTTCATCGTTATCATTTATTTCTTCATCTTCATAGTTATCTTTATTTCAAAGCTTAATTTCAAATGTGTAGTGAAACAACAGGCGAACATGTCAAATTGAACATGTTGCAGCAACATGTATACACAATTCGAAAATGTTTAAACGACAGTTTTGGCCGTTATTTTCAACCAATTGTGAAACCATAAAAACTCTGCTCATCTACGGAAAAATGCCTTTCCAACGGTGTTCTTGGTTTTGAAATCGGTTCGGTAGAATCGCCAAACGAACGGAGACAAAATTTATGTTAGCGTATTAATATATAGATTTCAAGGTAAACTATTTTATACATTTCAAATGATTTATAAAAATGTAAAGCAATGTTTGATTACAGATATATTCAAAATTTGCTCATCAATCAGATTGGCTTTTTATGTATCCGCACAAGTGGAAAACTTTAATTCACATTACCTCCGACAAAATCAAAATTTTTTCTTACAAATTTATTTTTTCGCGTTGCTCCTACTTTAAGCTCGTGTCATAATTGCAAATATGTATTTTTATCCAAAATTCTTTTTGGTTTAGGTTATCTGGATATTTTGCTGTGCATCTGCGTAATTACTTTTGCAGAATTCGCTAATCAGCTTTTATTACTTATCGCCGCTGTAGTCCCCTAGTGTGGCGCAATAAACAGGTGAAGTAATAAAACAGCTTTCTCGCTTTATTTTCTGACGTTCGGCTGCCTTATAGTCTAATTTTAAAGACAATTTTTCAAATAAGCCAGTATCAAAATTAGGAATGGCAAAGTCGACTTCGACTTTGGACCAAAATCGACTTGTTACTCCTGAAAGTCGAATTTTTTTACTGATCGAATTTCTGTTTACGGAAGTCGACTGAAGTCGACTTTTCACTTCCGACTCTCGATTTCTTTTATTTATTTGCAGTGGCGTCTCTTAAATTAAAACTGATCTTCTAACAAGGGCGCGGAGTGCTGTTTGGACGTATTTAAAAAAAATTGCCAACAAAAACCATTTTTCCTAATAAACAATCGTGGTACAAAGCTCAATAAAAAATATTAAAAATAAAATGTTAATAAGCCTCAATAACATTGACAAATACATAGTTTAGGAAGAGCCTCCCTGAAACTATACAAAAAAGCAAAATAAGCAAATGGATGTATAGAATTGACAACAACAACCACGCTGTCGAGTTTAAATAGCGGCAAATCAGCTGCACTTGATAATAGTTGGTTAAATAAGGAAAATGAATTAGCAACAAGAGTTTACGGGATGTACATAGCTCAGTGGTTAACACTTCTGACTTTGAACATCGAATTCGCAGGTTCGATCCCTGCTGAAGTCTAGAAAAACGAAGTCTTATGAAGAGATGTGGTGATCTCCGAAATAGCTGCTATAACTTCTACCGCTTAGACTTTGTTGCTTTTTGAATTTTTCCTAATAAACAATCGTGGTACAAAGCTCAGTAAAAAATATTAAAAATAAAATGTTAATAAGCCACAATAACATTGACAAATACATAGTTTAGGAAGAGCCTGCCTGAAACTATACAAAAAAGCAAAATAAGCAAATGGATGTATAGAATTGACAACAACAACCACGCTGTCGAGTTTAAATAGCGGCAAATCAGCTGCGCTTGATAATAGTTGGTTGAATAAGGAAAATGAATTAGCAACAAGAGTTTACGGGATGTACATAGCTCAGTGGTTAACACTTCTGACTTTGAACATCGAATTCGCAGGTTCGATCCCTGCTGAAGTCTAGAAAAAAGAAGTCTGATGAAGAGATGTGGTGATCTCCGAAATAGCTGCAATAACTTCTACCGCTTAGACTTTGTTGCTTTTTCAATTTTTCCTAACAAACAATCGTGGTACAAAGCTCAATAAAAAATATTAAAAATAAAATGTTAATAAGCCACAATAAAATTGACAAATACATACATAGTTTAGGAAGAGCCTGCCTGAAACTATACAAAAAAGCAAAATAAGCAAATGGATGTATAGAATTGACAACAACAACCACGCTGTCGAGTTTAAATAGCGGCAAATCAGCTGCGCTTGATAATAGTTGGTTGAATAAGGAAAATGAATTAGCAACAAGAGTTTACGGGATGTACATAGC
>NW_023458569.1:2748176-2749331 GCF_013731165.1 Rhagoletis pomonella | reverse complement strand
GGGGGGGATCTGACGAAATACGACCGAAACAAAACTTAGTGTAGTTTGTAGGTAGAGTATACCATGAAAATTGGTTTCTTATAGTTAGTTATATGTTGGTGTTGGTTGATTTTCCGACTGGGATGTAAGATGATTTATTTTGGAACAAATTTCCGTCATTCCTTTTCAAATTTGATTTGGAGACAAACCAGTTTCGGCATTTCTCCATCTACAGTGTTATCTTCAAATAACGAAAAATTACACTGAAGATGGTACAATTCCGAAGACGATGCTTATGGAGGCTAAGCGCAATGTGTGTCCCAAATTTGGTCTGTGAAGTAGTTTTTGAGACACATACTATGTATTTGATACAAGTGTGCGGTGCTACGGCCATTTTCCATTGTATATGGGTAATTCTCAATTAGTTCGAATTGTCGCATGACCCGGCAGTTTTTATTCGGACACATAACTTTCGCTCCTTTATTAACAAAAATCAGGTTAAATATTTGTGTAGATCAGGGGTTCTTAAACTTTTAAGATGTTTGAACCCTTACCAAACATCTTTCATTTGATTGAACCCCACATCAAATTACTAAAAATCAAAGGCAGTGCAATTTAAATATGAATAAAAACTATATTCAACAATTTTTATTGAGCTTGGGCCGTTTTTAATGAAAAACTTATTGTGGAAAACCAACAATAATTTAAAAAAATGGTAGAAGTGATAGCTATTTCGGAAATCACCACAGTTCCTCATCAGACTTCTTTCAGTAGGATTCAAACCGACGATGCCACTGACTCAGCCAGTTGCCTACGCCCTGTGCTAAGTTCGGCTTGTAAATTATCGTTGTTTTTTCCCACTTTCTCATTTGCTAAGCCAACACAATCAAGCGCAGCTATTCCGCTGCTATTCACACTTGATAATGTGGTTGTTGGTTTTAGTTAATAAACATATTTTTAGAACGTTTAACTTTTAGGTGTGCTCGTCCTTAAGTTATTTGTTTTTGTTATTTTATGGCCTTATAACAATTATATTCAACAAATTTTTATTGAGCTTGAGGCCGGAGCAAAGGTTTTTTTTTAATCGCTCCGCTCTAGCGCCGATAGTTTATTTCGCTCCGAGCTCCGCTCCCGCTCCTAATCAAAAAAACACATT
The DNA here is from genome assembly GCF_013731165.1 of Rhagoletis pomonella. Classification (NCBI taxonomy): domain Eukaryota; kingdom Metazoa; phylum Arthropoda; class Insecta; order Diptera; family Tephritidae; genus Rhagoletis; species Rhagoletis pomonella. The sequence goes on along the minus strand of NW_023458569.1, from coordinate 2,748,196 downwards.
TTTTTTTTATTTTTTTTTTT
>NW_023458569.1:2739607-2748076 GCF_013731165.1 Rhagoletis pomonella | reverse complement strand
TTGCATTAGTATTTTCCCGCCCAATTGGCGTTTAACGCAGCTATTCGTTTTCTATACCCGTCATATGCTACCTGTACCGTGGCGTTAAATATTTATCGCAAACATAACGGAGCTATAATAATAAGATTTGCTTCAATAATTTGAGTTTAACTTTTTAAACAGGTGGCCACCCTCTTCAGGCACCTCAAAAATATTTTAATTGTGTTTCTGTAAGCTCTTTCTGTACTGTATAGTATTTTAAGCGTAAGACTTTTGTATAATTTAACTAAATTTTACTTTTGAAACAGGTGGCAACTCTCCTACGTTTAGCTAGAAAATACAACTTATTCAAAACCATTTCTTTTGATACCCATTTTGGGATAATTCGTTTAACTTAATAAATAATTTGAATTTGATTTTCGTATATATGGCAACCCTTTAAAAGACTAAAACCATACTGCACATCTGCAGGTCAAGCCCTTTCATGTGACACCTCATTTTTGAAAATCGTACGAACGATACAGATTTTATGACTTGATGTTAAATATTTTACGCAACCCTCTGCGGCAGAGAAATTTAGAATTTGATTTTCTAACATGTGGCAACTCCTTTCATGGAACTAAAGCTATGTTGTAAACCAGAAGGACAAGGCCTTTCATGTGACACCTCATTTTTAAAAATCGAACGAACGATACAGATTTTATGACGTGGTGTTAAATATTTAACGCAACCATCTCCGAACTCGATTAAGAAGTTTCACTTCAAAAATACATTTATTTTAGAAATGTTTATATTACAAGTAAAAAGAGAAAAACTATGAACTAGTTTCATTATATGAAAAATTTTTACTTTGAATCTTTAACTATTTTATCCTTTCGAGTTTCTAACTCATAAAACTTTAATCTGTAAAGTTGTAGTAACATTAAACCACAAGATGCATTTTGAAGTTTTCTGGCAGCATTTTCATTCTATTTTCGCGAAGAAAAGCCTTGAATGTACTAAATGTGTGCTCGACGTAAGTTGATACAAGTGGAGCCCAATTTAAATATGGAACGTTTGAAACGTTCATATTATCAGGAATAAAGGCGTTTTCCTCGCCCTTTACAATTTTATCCACTCCCCTTATTGTCTCCAAGCCTTCGTTAGCTGAGAAAACGGCTTTGAATTTTACCAACACCAATTTGGCAAGAGGTCTCTGCGCTTCTATAAACCGCATGGGTAATGTGTATTTTTTTTATCTTAAAAAAAATTGTAAATGCTATAATCACTTTTTTAAAGGTAGAAGAGGCAAAAAAAGGCAAATATCTTAAAAAAGGCAAAAAAAGGCAACATCAATTGTGTATATATGGAATCAGGGAAAGCTAAATCGTGGACATTCTTAATCGAATATACTCTATCTCTTTAGCAGAAAAAAAGGCAATTTCCATAAAATCCGTTCCCTGGTCATGACATATGATAACACTCTCAAAGCTCTCGGTAGATCTGAAAATCGGTCAAGAATATCGATATTTGGTTTTGTTGATGCATAAGCTAATTTAATTTAATTTCTTGAGCGGGCCATTTAGAGTTGTCTTCTTTCAAGAAGAAGGTCCTTGCAACCACAAAAAATTGGTCACCAATTCTGACGCAGGCAGTCCTCTGCTAGCCAAGTCGGCTGATTTGAAGCCGAGTTTACATGAGACCAGTCCTTGTTACCGACTTTTTCAACGATTTTCGTTATTCGTTGTGCGACGAAGGTTGACCAAGAACAAGGCGGCTTTCGTTTTCAATCGAGTACGATGGTCGAGTCCGTCCAAAGATATGTTTTCACTTGCCCTAGGTTGAGGTTGTTGATTATGGATTCTATAATTTCCGCGAGCAGCACGGCTCTGCAAAACTCTAGTCGTGGTAGCGATATTGTTTAGACAGGAGCTACTTTGGTTTTTGTCAAAAGAAGGTTGACCAAAACTTTGTCATCTCTTTTTTGACGCGCATGTATGCCGTAGCCGCATACGCTTTTTCTTTTTCTTCTTTTTTTTCTTCGACGTCATCTCCTGGTGAGAAGTGTACCCATCGAGGTATTCTAATATTGTCTATTTCATGGTAATGTTTAGTAAAATTCTGCCAGCGTTCCAAAGTAGTAGAAGACACAGTCTCATCCCAGTCTTTGCCTTCTAGCCTAATACTCTGCATGATTATTTTGGCCACGACGACTATTGGAGCAAGCCATCCTAGCGGATCAAATAGCTTGGCGATAGCTGATAGTATCGCCCTTTTGGTAAGTGTCTCGCGGTCCTCCAATGTTCTTCCCATGAAATAGAATAAATCCGTATGGGCATTCCATCTTATGCCAAGAGCCTTAACCGTGGTATCTTCGAATGCCAAAAAGTCTTCACTGAGTAGGTCCATTTCCTTAGCGGAAAACCGGTTGACCGTAGTACTACAGAGATTTCATCTCTTGCTTTTACGGTAGAGTCGATGCTATGACCTCGAGCTAGCACGTCATCCACATACATGCATTTTCGTAATATGTTAGATGCTATTGGGGAAGACCTTTCTACATCGTCAACCAGTTGTAGGAGTGTCATTATCGCGTGGTAAGGAGCATATTTTTTTTCTACATTGCATTGAATTTTTTAAAAAAAATTTGGAATTAATCATATATTTGAAATTACGAAGTCCTTTAAAATAAATCCTGACGTCAGAGAAAAAAATAGAAACGCCACTTTAAATAAATAAGCAGCTTTCAACCCTTTTATTTATTATCTATTTTATTGTAGAAGAGCTTCTAAAACAACATAGAACTAATTTTTCGATTTAAGTTGTTGAAAAGTAATTAATATCCAAATCCCGGGATCCCAGGATTGTGATAACGACATACCTAAAATACCGGGATCGTAAAAAGCTAAAAAATTAGCATCCCTAGTACATACATGCTCACATATGCAAGCAAAAAAAAAGCATCAGCTCCTTACACTTTTTTGAATAAAGCATCTAACAATAAAAACAAAATTATTTTGAAGAAAGAGCGCCTTCACGTATTATATGTAAGGTAGTAATTTTTAAGTAGGTGGCGACCCCACTAAAAAACAACAGCTTACTGCACATCCGGAGACCATATTCTTTCACTTGGTATTTCATTTTTTAGTCAAATGAACTTTGAAGATCTTAGCGTGTAGCCTTGCGATGTCTACTACAGTTGCCACGTAATGGAGCGCAAATTAGGTATTGGATTAGTGGTGGGAGATAGACTCCGACGACGAGTACTGGGGTCCACCCCAGTGGATGAAAATCTAGGCACAATCCTCATCAAAGTGAGATTCTTCAACATCTCGCTCATATGTGCCGATGTCCGATGAAAGAGAAGGACGAGGCATCCAAGGGCTGCGGCTGATCGACTTCGCTGAGGCCCGAAACATGGTAGTATGTAGTACTTGGTTCTTGCATAGAAATGTCCATCAATCTACATGGCTGTCTCCAAATCGAAAAAAGAGAAACCAAATCGAGCATGTTGTGATAGACGGAAGGCACACTTGTAGTATTTTAGATGCACATACGACTCGCACCACTATCTTGTTGCAGCCAAGATACTCACCCGCCTTCGTGCAGCAAAAAATGTGCTCCCAACAATGCAAGGAAGGCTTAATAGTCCGGGAGCCAGCGACAGATTTTTGCGACCAATTTTAGTTTTGCGCATATTCATTTGAATGCATCCTATAATGCTGCTATAAAGCCTAGTAACGTTCCGCTGCGGCACCACGGGTGGGTTGGGCTACAGCAGCCTCCCACGCAAAAAAAAATAAAAAAGTAAAAAATTTAATTATTTCAGTTTTGCAACTTTCGTGCAAGTGACGTACATGTTACGGTAGCAGATTACTTATAATTTCTACTTTATTAATGTTAAATCTACAAGAGTTTTCAATCGTCGCGAATTTTACGCGCGTAGGTCTTGCGGTATATTTTTAATTGCGTTTTCCTTTTTATCTATAACAAAGAGACGAAGCCGCCATATCACAAGGTTTATATGTGGGTAAGGCTTCCTCAAGTGGGCACCGAATTTACCAACATTAATATTTTTCAATGACATTCAGGCAGCGCCGAGATTTGTAGTAGAACAGTACACTGTGTAATTTTTGTTGCGAAATTTCAAATAGTTTTTGTCTAATCAACGATTGAAAATTTCTGCAGTGTTTTGGAAATTTTTATTTTTCTTTGAATGTAAGTGTCCGAATGAATAAATTTTTTGGGTGCAGATTTAAGACACATTAAGCTACACAATGAAATTATTTGCGTTACAAAAATATATATTTTTTTTTGCTTTTGAAAAATTGAACTATTAAGCAATTTCTGCGCCTCGTGGACGAAAATTTTTAACAACAACTTTTGTAATAAACATTTCTGCATTTATCTATGAAAAAAATGCGTGCATTTCGATATAGTTTGGTCGGAAGGAATTTTTAATTGCCAGCGTGCGGGCCCGACTACCGCGGGCATGCGAAATTCGAGAAATAAAAGTGGAAAGATTGAAACGTGCGATTAAAAGCAAAAAAAAATGTGATTTAAAAGCAAAAAAAGAAACATTTTTGTAACGCAAATAATTTCATTGTATAATTTAATGCTTCTTAAATCTGCACTCAAAAAATTTGTTCATTCGGACACTTACTTTCAAAGAAAAATAAAAATTTCCAAAACACTGTAAAAATTTTCAATAGTTGATTAAACAAAAACTATTTGGAGTTTTGCAACAAAAGTTACACAGTGCACAGTGGCCAATTTTTGGAAAACCCTGGCCAAAAGTCCAAAAAAAATTGGTGCATTCGTATGCATAACCATCTTATATCTGTACTGCGTATCGTTATGAGACAACAAGTCGATTCTCTTAAGGCATTTAGTGCTACAGCAGATCGAAGTGACTGTTGCTAGCAATTCGGTCTAAACTTTTCGTAAATTAGAGTTTTCGTCGTTGTTAAAATCGTGCTATTATCTTAAAAAGAATAACAGTTTTCAAGCATCCGCTCATGGACACTGTAATCTAGAGTATGTATAACATGTTTTTTCATTGTTACGCCATCTAAAAACTGACGTAAGACATAGATATTCACGGAGTGATTTTTTTTTGCTTACTCATTATGATGGATTGGGAAAATAGTTACGAGAGTGGTCGATATTGGCGGTCTAATTTTCTTTTTCATATATATTGAAGTTTTTCCCATCCACCTTGGTTAAAACCACCTGCCACAAGCCGCCACTGTAGTTTGGGCATCAGTTTTTATACGCGATTCTTAATATTTTTATATTTAAAAGATTTAAATTATGTAAAAAATTATTTCTGTCAAGATTTTGATATTTTGAAGATTGGATGTTTTTAGAATTTAAATGATGTCAGAAAGTACTACTATATTATAGTACTCATCCATGGGCCTCTCATTATTGAATTGGCACCCCTGCCAATTGGGCAACTTTCCGAAGCAGCCCAAGAGTCAAGGAATAAGGATATTAAAAAATATCGGCTGCTTGTATCCTCGGACCCTGTTATTTCAAGTTTAGGTTTAAACCCATCAAAACAAAATCATAAATCGTCGTCAGATGCCATTAAATTATTATCAACTGTTGTAAATGCGGACGCGGAATTACCATCAGAAAATATAGATATGAGCTTGGATACTTCAGATGACTGCGAGTCTGACGGTGTATAAAATTGTTATCTTAAAAATATATTCCTGTACCAACAAACATGTTTGTCTTGTTTTTTGATTCATTCAAAATCCCGCAGTTCCCGTATAAACTTGAACATCGAGATTTTTAGAAACAAACATTAAGACCTTGTTAGTGTTTGTCCGAGCTTCTCTTCCGATTTGTGGCGTGCGCCTTGATGTTGGCGCACAAAGGGGAGGGACCAACAATTTTACGCCGAATCCGAATGGGGATTTTATTTTTATGAGAAGCTGTTCTTCGTGGCTGAATACACTCGGGGGTTTGCCATTGGCTGCCAAAGGGCGACTTTATTACAAAAAACTTGATTGTTTCTTATTTTTTGATGTTGGTCGGAAACTGGGCTTGAACCCATGCCCTGTGGAATGATAGCGTATATTGCTAACCGCTACATCACATTATATAACCAAAAGGCAGAAAACATGACCTTTTATACTTAACTACCTTAGTTTTTCTAAAAATCTGATTATTTTAAGCGTACATAGCAGCCATTATGGATCCACCATTTTGATTTCGAAATTATGTGGTGAAATTTAAAACCAGCAACGAAAAGAAAGACGAATACACAAGGTTTGATTACACTTGTACCACGTTTCGACTTTTGGCCAGCTTTTTCGAAAAATTGGCCACTGTGCAGTGTACTGTTCGACTACAAAACTCGGCGCTGCCTGAATATCATTGAAAAATATTAAGGTTGGTAAATTCGGTGCCCACTTGAGGAAGGCTTACCCATGTACAAGGTTGTACATTGCGTAGGTCCGTTATTCTTTTCTGGCAAAATTTAACAAACAGCTTATTGCTGGGTGACAACATCCAAACAGCGACAACAACAAACAGCTTTTACTTTACACACGGACGACATAGACACACAGTGCAATTGTTCAAGTGAAAGCAAAAATTTGATCGCCTTGTGACGTCTTGCGTACAGAGGGGGCACCTTGTATGAATTGATCTTGACCATATCAGTGAGTTTGGAGTCTTCATTCGAGTGGGATCTACTACGACATCGCTGCCAGAATAGAAAGTGAAGCGACGCCACCGGGGCATTCTCGCCGCGATGTCAACAATAGTGCCTTTTTGTGTTTTTTGCACAAAACGAAAAATTATTATCGTTTACAGAACAATCTCTAAAAAAGTGAAGTGAAATATTAACAGAAAAGAAGAAAATTTAACAGAAAAGAAGTTATATTGCCAGCCCAGCCGAATGACTTCCAATTGTATCACGTCAACTGCTACAAACGCTTCAGCTTTACCGTCAAAATATAGAGTTCATGCCTCGAGTCTTGCAGCAAAAAGTGCGGAAGCATAATCTTCTTTAATAGGAGGGTAAGTCAAATGATTTTACTTAAATATTTGTTCATAAAGAAGTGTTTTCACAAGCTAGTATTGACATATTTTTATCGTAGTTCTTTGCTCATTATTTATTCCAACCATTCTTAATTTTGTTTTATTAACCTTATTATACTTCATTATTTCTACATGTTTTCTGTTGTATATTGATTAAAGTGTATTCTTAATAAGAAATAGCAGAAATTAAATACAGTGAAATTTCTCATAACCGGACCCTCTATTTGACACATACGACATGAATGTATGCATACATGCTAAAAGGGGAATCACCAATTTCATTTTTATAAAAACCGGCTATGCAAGCTGTTCCGGTTACAAGGACTGTCCGCAATGAGGAATTTCACCACCGCACCGCAGCACCGGATAATATTGCAGATTGTTTACTTGAAGTTGAGCAATTGGGAAACACAAAGCGAGAAAGCTTCATCCAGGAATGTGTGGATAATTCCAATAAGTTTGAGCAGTCGATCCCCCGAACAAAATATCTAAATTTCACAAATGGGATGGCAAAAAAAGAAAACGTATATTGGTGGCAAGGAAATAGAATTGCGCATGCAGCGTGATTTATTTGGCCAATTATTAAGCATTTCTTTAAAAAAGTAACTCCCCCCCTGAACACCACTGCCATTGTCCAAGTGCCATCTGGACGGAACAATTTGCAAGACTGACAAATCGTCATTAATGAGATTATTAGAAATGAAAATTAATTCCTCCCCTCCTCAACACACTGATGTTATGATATTTGATGGCTACTTTATGTTGTATTTGATGAAAAACGTGCCTGTTACGTTCGATAACATATCTATACAATTTTTGAAAATGATCTGCGCAAACAGTGCCAACACTATCATCCTCACTTTTGATCGATATATATTTCCGTCAATCAAAGACCCTGAACACAAAATCAGAGGAATGCAACTGTCCAATTTTAGCATCAGTGGGTCTGAGCAAGTACGACCGACCGACTTCACAGGCGAGTGGAAAAATGTCAACTTCAAAGAAGCTATTGTTAGGTTTTTTTTTTGACCATTGGGCAGAGGATTACATGGCGCCGTATATAAATAATAAAACTATTTATGTAAATGCTGACGCTTGCCATAAGTATATAGTCAGAGATGGTAAAATGATCCGAAGTATCGAGCATCAACTGACTTGTCCTAGTCACGAAGAGGCAGACACTAAGATTATTTACCACATTTGTAAATTACAAAGTGATACTAACGTTAACATTCGGTGTTTCGACACTGATATTTTAGTCATAATTATCGCCAATATGAGCAATATAGACAAGAATATTAATATATCGATGCAAGTTGGTGTACGTAACAATCAACGATTTATTAATATCAATCATCTGTACGAGACTTTGGGAAGCGATGTAAGCGCGGCGCTGCCAGCCTTCCACGCAATAACAGGATGTGACTTTAACCCGGCCTTTTTCCGGAAAGG
>NW_023458569.1:2737077-2739507 GCF_013731165.1 Rhagoletis pomonella | reverse complement strand
TTTTCACCTTTCCGAAACCTTCCGCTAGATGGTAAGCCGGGATGTATCAATTTTGAGTAAATTAGCGTCCTTCAATTTCGAAATATTGAAGTTTCAAGCATTTCTGAAATTTACCGTTATATGAGAAGCGGCCGTTATTTTAGTTCGATTTCAATAATTTTCAACGTTTTGCTTATATGTGGCAAGCACAATAACCACACCGAGTTTGGTACAAATAAGTAGAACGGTTACCGATATACATATATGTGATCATAAGTGGGCGGTGCCACGCCCATTTTGCAAAATTTTACCATAAACGTATTTCTTGGTAAATAATTGTTGCAAGTATTAATTTTGAATAAATTAGCTTCAATATTTACTGATTTATCGAAGATTTTGTATTTCTCTAAATTACCGTTATATGGGATGTGGGCGTGGTTATTGTCCGATTTTAAAAAGTTTTGGCGATTTTTTATGCTGTACCAAGGCCAACAACTGTGCCAAGTTTGGAAGAAATTGGTGCAGCGGTTACCAAGATATACACATGTAACCATAAGTGGGCGTGGCTACGCCCATTTTCCAAAAATTTATAATATTTTTATTTTCCGTCTAAAAATTATTGTAAATATCAATTTTGAGTGAATTATCTTGAGTAGTTACTAAAATATCGCAGTTTTCGTATTTCTGGAAATTACCGTTATATGGGAAGTGGGCGTGGTTAAAGTCCGATTTCGCCCATTTTAAATACCAACCTACCTTGGATTAAGGGAAATCTACGTACCAAATTTCGTTGAGATATCTCAATTTTTGCTCGAGTTATCGTGTACACGGACGGACGGACAGACGGACAGACGGTCGGACAGACAGACATGGCTTAATCGATTTCTTTTTTCATCCTGATCATTTATGTATACATTTGTCTATATCCATCTCGATTCGTTTTGGCTGTTACAAACAACCGTTATGTGAACAAAATTAATATACCCTTGTGCACAAGTGCGCTCGGGTATAATATAAAAGCCGGTCTTGGAAAACGGCAAACTTTAAAACACGTATTTAAAACGAGTATTTACTCAAATGTTTTGTTTTAAGATAAAGTACACAATTCCCATATCTCTCCAATTTGCAAAATCTAAAGTCAGAAAGTTACATAAAAACTGAATCTTTTGCCAGACAAGACATAAATTGGTGATGGGTCTGGGTCATTCCTCGCTTGAGCAAATGCATCTGGGAGGCACAAAGTTCTTTTTCTTATTTGGAGCTATAACCGCCTAAGCGATTTTGGCCGAGTCCAAAACAGTGCGCCAGGCGTTTCCCCCCGGTGCCAACTGACGCTTATTGTAAGTGCAAAGTGAAGCCAAGACCTTCTCCACTTCCTCCTTTCATCGCAGTGGGGGCCTTCATCTTCCACCGTCGCGACCCGCGTTGAATACTTTCGGAGCTGGACCATTTCTGTCCATTCGTACGACATGACCAAGCCAGCGTAGCCTTCGTAATTTGACTCGCTGCTCTATATCCATTCTGTTATTTATAAAGCTCGTAGAACTCACGTGCAAATTGTCTGCGGTACTTGCCGTCGCCAATGCGTAACGACCCATAAATCTTTTGCACAATCTTTCTTTCGAAAGCTCTAAGAGCCCCCTCATCAGATGTTTTCATTGTCATTGGCGCTTATGCTCTCACTATTTGTGAGATGACAAGAAATGCTTCGTTTTGTCCTCGTTCACCATCAGACCCTCACGCTTGGCTTCTCTTTTTAATTTCGAGAAGGCAGAACAGACGTAGCCTTAATTTCTACCAATAATGTCGATGTCGTCGGCATACGCCAGCAATTGTACGCTTTTGTAAAGTATTGGGCCTGAGCGGTTCAGTTCTGCGGCTCTTATTATTTTCTCCAACATCAAATTAAATAAATCACGCGAATGGGAGTCACCTTGTCAGAAACCTCGTTTGGTATCAAACGGCTCGGAGAGGTCCTTCCCAATTCTGACAGAGCTGATGGTATTGCCGTATTAGTTTCGCGGGGATACGAAATTCAGACACCACGAAATAAAGACAACTTCTTTTTGAGCTGTCGTAAGCGGCTTTGAAATCGAAAAATAGAAGATAAGTGTCAACATATTCTCACAGGTCTTTTCCAAGTTTTGGCGTGTTGCGAATACGAGATTTATGGTGGATTTGGCAGATCTGAAGCCACACTGGTAAGGCGCAATCAGTTCGTTGATGGTGGTCTTCAGTCTTTCCCACAACGCGCTCGATAAAATAGTTGGCGCGAATGTCGCGGTCGCCTTTCATGTCGATGGCGCAGAGCACCCGTGAATTCCAGGCATCGGGCATGCACCTTATCAGCTGCTCACCATATTTTCTAAATAGCTCGGCTGGCAGGCCATCAGCTCCAGCAACTTTGTTATTTTGAATCAGCATAGTCGCTATTCGTACCCCGTCATGGGG
>NW_023458569.1:2735022-2736977 GCF_013731165.1 Rhagoletis pomonella | reverse complement strand
TTTTCAGCCGCGTAGTCGCTATTCGTACCTCGTCATAGTCAGGCGGTTAGACATCGACTCCATCGTCATCGACTGGGGGCTCGGGTTCGTCCTCTCCACTACTTTCAGTGCTGCTGCCATTCAAAAGGGTAAAAAAGTGTTTTTTTCGGTCACTAGTTGGCCATGGTTGTTCCTACAGAAGTCTTGAAACCTTCTGTAATTCGCCTAACTCTCTGATAAAAATTTCGGGTGTGTTTCCTGTCGGCCAGCATTTCAAGGTCTTTGCACACACGTATTTCGACTTTATTTCGACCTCTCTCTTCTTATTGCGGCAAATACGTCTCGCTTCCCACTTCAGTTCCATATAACGGTTCCGCATGTCTCGCGTTGCGCACGTTTGCAGCGTGGCCCTGTAGGCGGCACCTTTTTTCTTTGCAGCTTCTTGACACTCCTCGTACCAGTAATGAGCGGGAATGTGGTTCCAAAATTCAGCGCAGTTTGCATGGCGACCTATGCTGACTCTAGCATCAGACCATCTGCCCATAGTCATCTCGATTGATAAACCCGCCGACTTTGCTTCCGTGGATCACCGGACTTATGTCAACTTTTCCAAAGCTGACTGGAAGGGCTTGACGGATGTTACTGAGGGCGGCTTCACTGCACTACCCATACCAACCGACGTTCATGTAGGCGAACGTAAGTTCCGCAGGGTTGTCACCGCTGCTGCAGCTCGCTTCATCCCAGCAGGATGTATTAAGGATCCACGTCCGAATTTTCCTGCCGAAGCGGCTGTTCTAGCTGATGAGCGCGACAACCTTCGTCAGGCCGATCCCGGAAATCCCCGTATTAGGGATCTCAATTCGGAGATTCGGCAACTTGTGAACGTACATAAGCGGAAGAAATGGGAAGAGCATCTGAAGGCCTGCAACTTCGCCTCTGGTGTGAGCAAGCTTTGGTCAACCGTGAGGTTGTTGTCCAACCCGACGAAGCGCGACGACAGAGTCGAGATAGACTTTGGTGATCACGCTTCGTCGGACCCGGAGAGATGCGCGAGCTTTTTTAGCCGGCAGTTCATTCTGCATCCTCCGGTGGATAAAGCCAAATGTCGAGTGACCAGAAGGCTGCACAAAATGCCAAAACCTTGTACGCCTCTTGTTTTCACCAGCGGTGAGGTAAGGGTAGCCATCGGGAAGGCGAAATCCTCCAAAGCCATATGCTCCCCCGGCGGAATATGCATGTTTATGCTGAAAAAATTTGGGTCCTGCGGGAGTAGCATACCTAACGGAGGTCCTCAACCTGTCTATGGCCACTTTCGTTATTCCAGACATCTGGAAAATGGGGAGAGTGGTCCCACTGCTCAAACCGGGGAAACCAGCCAACAAAGGATAGTCTTATCGCCCGATAACTCTCCTTTCCCCGGTAGCGAAGACACTCGAGGCCCTGCTGCTCCCGTACTTTACGAACCACCTGACCCCAGCGAAGCATCAACATGGGTTCCGTAAAGTGCATAGCACAACAACAGCACTTAACGTCATAAACACTCAGATAACTCGTGGCCTAAACCGAAACCGCCCCTGTGAGAGAACTATTCTAGTAGCGTTGGACCTGTCCAAGGCGTTCGACACTGTCAGTCATTCAACGCTACTAGAAGATATAGAGGCCTCCTCACTCCCACAGGGACTCAAACGGTGTTCGGCGAAATACCTGAGTGGTCGACGCTCGTCAGTAATTTTCAGAGACAAAACTAGCAAGCCACGTCAAATTAAACAGGGGGTACCACAGGGTGGTGTCCTGTCCCCGCTAATGTTTAATTATTACATCTCAAAGCTTCCTCAGCCACTAGAGGGTGTTAATATAGTCTCCTATACTGACTATTGTTCGATCATGGCGTCTGGGAATGGAATTGATGACTTGTGCTCGAAAGTAAACGGTTACCTCTCCGAACTTTCTCGCTTCTTCACTGCAAGGAGCCTTGC
>NW_023458569.1:2733786-2734922 GCF_013731165.1 Rhagoletis pomonella | reverse complement strand
TACATCTCAAAGCTTCCTCAGCCACTAGAGGGTGTTAATATAGTCTCCTATACTGACTATTGTTCGATCATGGCGTCTGGGAATGGAATTGATGACTTGTGCTCGAAAGTAAACGGTTACCTCTCCGAACTTTCTCGCTTCTTCACTGCAAGGAGCCTTGCCCTATCCCCTGGGAAATCCTCGGCAACCCTTTTCACCACCTGGACGAAGGAGGTCAGACCGCCACAGGGTATTCACGTCGATGGCGTAACAATACCGATGGTGAATAACCCGAAAATCCTCGGAGGTACCTTCGACAGTCTGCTCTCCTTCTCGGCGCATACAACCGCAATTGTCAAGAAAGTACAGAGCCGCAACAATGTCCTCAAGTCGCTGGCCGGCAGCACTTGGGGCAAAGATAAAGAAACGTTGTTGGCAACATACAAGGCAATTGGCCGGCCGGTTCTAAACTATGCAGCGCCCATATGGTCGCCGGGGACTAGCAGGACGCAGTGGATGAAGCTACAGACCTGCCAAAACACGGCATTACGAACTGCGACAAGATGCCTCCTGATGATGCCCCAACATCACCTACATGACGAGGCCCAGATGCTCCCAGTAAAGGAGCATAACATAATGCTCTGCAAGCAGTTCCTTGCTGGGAGCCACAGACGTGGCCATCCCAGCGGACAGCTGCTCGCGGAAAAGCCCTCGCCACGGCACGTCAGGAGGCATCTCTACGAACTGACGGACGAAGTCCAGAGGTTTATCAAACAACCTCTGGACCCGTCAACCTACCGACAGGCCCTGAACGGCATTCACAGGGAATCAGTGTCAAGTTATTAGACTCCCGCCCTGTGAAGACCGTTCTAGGCACACAACCACCGGACGTGGACGGGACAGAACTTTGTCTGCCTCGGGAGACCCGCACTACAATAGCCCAACTTCGCTCTGGCTATTGCAGCAGACTCATCTTCTACTTGATCAGAATCAACGAGGATGTGCCGAACCAATGCCCGGCATGTGGAGAGTTGCCACATGACTCTCGGCACCTCTTCACATGCCCTGAGAACCCCACTCAGCTAACGCCCCTGTCCCTATGTACAGCTTCTGTGGAAGTAGCACACTTCCTGGGCCTCCTCCTAGCTGAAATTGAC
>NW_023458569.1:2723360-2733686 GCF_013731165.1 Rhagoletis pomonella | reverse complement strand
ATAAAAAATCGCCGAAACTTTTTAAAATCGGACAATAACCACGCCCACATCCCATATAACGGTAATTTAGAGAAATACAAAATCTTCGATAAATCAGTAAATATTGAAGCTAATTTATTCAAAATTAATACTTGCAACAATTATTTACCAAGAAATACGTTTATGGTAAAATTTTGCAAAATGGGCGTGGCACCGCCCACTTATGATCACATATATGTATATCGGTAACCGTTCTACTTATTTGTACCAAACTCGGTGTGGTTATTGTGCTTGCCACATATAAGCAAAACGTTGAAAATTATTGAAATCGAACTAAAATAACGGCCGCGTCTCATATTACGGTAAATTTCAGAAATGCTTGAAACTTCAATATTTCGAAATTGAAGGACGCTAATTTACTCAAAATTGATACATCCCGGCTTACCATCTAGCGGAAGGTTTCGGAAAGGTGAAAAAACCTATCTTTAATACTTGCGCCGGGTATTTAATGTTCGGCTCCGCCCGAACTTAGACTTTCTTACTTGTTTTGCCTTTACTTTTGCTTCCATTTTGACTAATTGTGATAACAGTTGATTTGCTTATTTTAAACTTATCACACATAACTTTAACTGAAACACCACTTTTTAGTTTTTTCAGAATACTGGAAAGTTACAGAAAGGCAAAACAAATTTTGTGTGTGTGGCATTCATAAACAGAGAAAGTTATATGTAGGTAGTGAGGTTAAATTGTTTTTAAGTTGCACTTATAATTGTTACAATGTTTTGTATTAAAGACTTGCATCAATCAAGGAATTGCACGTATTGAGATTTGCGGTTTCAGCGTACGCACTGTTAATATTGTTGATCGGATAAACTGAAACTAAGTTGCGAACAATTATAAGGGTCAACCTATGAAAAACGCGATTTTAGACCTTAAGTCCAGATTTTGAGGTGGTATTCAAAATTCTATGTATGCATATTTTTTGTGCTTCATTAGATCTATAACTTTAGAAGTCACACAGTTTTATTATCCCGACGAAATCCTTGACGGTGGTACCAGGAGAAAAACGGTACATGACGGTAAGAGGTTGAGTTTGGGTTAAGGCGGAGCTTATTAAAGTGTGTTCCGCGGATCCCAAGGGTTCCGTAGAAAAGTCACCAGGGTTCCGCGAAATTAATTTTTGTATGAATAAGCACGGCTGTCATATTCGAAATTTCGTTCATGCCACCGTAGAACCCTGTTGAGTCTGCCGTGGACCATTTAAGGAACTACTGACTTAGATGGAAAGAAATAACTCCACAAAAAATTTAGCCGTAGATTTAAATTTTTAATTTTTTAACAACTAATAAAACCTTGTTAAGAAAAATTAATTACTTGTTTACTAGTAGCTATTAAGGCATCCAATCCTGGACCATTCTGCGAATCCCGGTATGGCGGAATTTTAAATTGGTAATCCCGGGATATTTCGGGATATTATTACCATTAATTAAAATATGCTAACAAACTAGTTTTGTAGTTTTGCTTTAGTGCGAGTACTAGAAATAAAAATAAATTTGTGTTTTTAAGCAAAGAAATATAAATGTCTTTATTTTATATCGGTTTAAAAAGCTAATTGCAAACTGAATAAACTAAAAACCATGGTATTGAAATTCATTTATATTGCAGTCGCAGTCTTTTTTACAAAAAGTAACAAATAAGAGATCATCTTTACAATTACATATTGTCGTTTAAAGTAACTGACACTGGCTGCCAAAAATTGGATTTGATCACACAAGCTGTTGGCTCAATCCTTATCCATTCGTCCTGAAATATACTATCCAGAAATGCGATTGCTTTATAAAAAATACAACAATTTAGAAATATGAGTGTTTTTACCCTCTAGAAAATAATTTATGCAACCTCACATACGCGGTTTTGCATTATCTTGATATGCGGTTTTGCATTTTGTTGATACGCGGTTTTGTACTTTAAACGCCGATATATTATTTATACATATACACATATGTATTTGTAGTAATATTAGTATGCCACAACATATATACATATCGTCGTTTAAAGCGCAAAACCGCGTGTCAACAAAATGCAAAACCGCGTATCAGCAAAATGTAAAACCGCGTATGTGAAGTTGTAGAAATTATTTTCTAGAGGGTAAAAACACTCATATTTCAATAAGGTTCTCTTTTTTATAAAGAAATCGCATTTCTGGATAGTATATTTCAGGACGAATGGATAAGGATTGAGCCGAGAGCTTGTGTGAGAAAATCCAATTTTTGGCAGCCAACGTCAGTTACGCGGTTTTGCAGAATGACGATACGCGGTTTTGTACTTTAAACGACGATATACTTATGTATATATACAAGTCAGACGGATTTCGCAACAAAAAATGATGGCATGTCTCCGATTCGCTTCAAATTTTTTTATGGGTTCTATACATGAAATAAGCTAAAACGTATCGAGGATTTTTTTTCTTTTTTTCTTCGGAGATATGATCTGTCAAAGTTCGAATTTTTTCGGGATTCACGTACTTCTTCAAATCGTTATATCTCGGGCTCTACTCATCGTAGAGACTTCATCTTAACGTCGTTTTGAATATGAAGAAACGGGCTTTCTATATGATGGTTGTGATTGTTCTACAGTTAACTTAACTATTAACAGGTGAACTTTTGTAAGTTGGTTTGCATAGTGAAGACCACAAATTTGGGATTTAAAATTAAAATTTTGGGATTTAAAATTGGAGTTTTTCAAGAACTGTTTTTAAAATATTTTTTTTTATGACGAGGTGGTGTATTTTGTGAGAGTAAACAATGAAGTCTCCACGATGAAAAGAACCCGAAATATAACAATTTGAAGACTTTTCTCTGAGCTTAATTTTGCTTAAGTGCATAACTTAGCGCTGCACGTGTCTTTCTTTTCACAAGTGTCAATTCAAAGAAACACCTGCTAAAAGTGCGAAGTGCTAGCAAAATGCCCCCTGGGGCCACTTACCTAGGAGAAAACAGGTTCGCTCTTCTTTCCCCTTGTCCGCAAACCAAAAGAAAAAAGCTAATAAACCCCATGATTCTTTTTCGAAATTACCTCAGGTGAACATTACCAAATCGGATGATCCAAAATACATCGTTATAAAATCTGTCGAGAAAGAAAAACCTTTGTCTAAATTCTCATGCTTCTGTGTGCATAAAGCCATATTAGCCATAAGCAAGGAAATAAATTCCATATCTGAGCTTCGCGATGGCAGCCTCTTAGTGCTTACAAAAAATAAACGAATTGCAGAAAAATTCTTAAATGCGAAATCTCTTCCTGGTATTTGCCATATTGAATGCTCATATCACGTCAACCTCAATTGTGTCAAAGGTACAATATTTGCACCTTTCCTCAAAGATCTAACAGAATCTGAAAAAATTGAAGGTTTAAAACCACATGGAGTAATTTCCGTAAATAAATTTCAAAAGAAAATTAACGACATCGTATGTCTAACTGGAGCATTGTTGCTGACGTTCGACTCCTACTTTCTCCCGGAAAAAATCGATGTAGCAATCTCCTCACACACCCAAAATGTATATTTGCTACTTCCACAACCTAGCCCACATAACTTCAAATAAACAGGGAATAGCGATACTTGTTAGAAAACTTATTCCACACAAATTAGTTCAAATTCAGTCCAATATCTCTGCATTAGCAGTCGAAGTGGATATTCCACAAAAGAATTTTCATCAGCGGAAATCATGCGCGTATTTTGCAATTCCTCCTCTCAACTTGTTTTGGGCGGAGATCTCAATGCATGGAGTACCATATGGGGCTCCTCACACACGAACTCAAGAGGGGGAAAGGTTGAAAATGCGCTTTTGCACTCAAACCTTATTTGTCTAAATGATGGGTCTGCCACACACTTTTCAACTCACAATTCTTTTACATGCATCGACATTACCTTTTGTTCTGTTTCGTTAGCCCCAATATGCTCTTGGAAAGTTTTGGGCTCGCTCCACAGCAGCGATCACCATCCAATAATCACTCAACTCAGCTGCTTAAGATCCCAAACTGCCTTCAAACCTACAACAAAGTTTAATATTGACGCAGCTGATTGACAAGCGTTTCGTCTAAAATGCATGCAACTGAATAATAACTGGCAGACGTCTCACAATGTAAACCAGGATTCCATGAACATTTCGAAAATCTTCCGCACTGCCGCTCATATCATAATACCTCAAACCAAGCCCCACCTCTCTAAGAAGAGCATTCCGTGGTGGAGTGCTGACCTATACGACTTGCGCTCAAATAAACAACTTTTGTGGCAAGCATATAAACGGAATCGTACGAATCAAAGCTTGGTACTTTACAAAAAAGCCAATGCAGCAAAATCAGCGAAACGAAAAAATTTTGAAGACCTGACCTCAAACATTAACCCTACAAGCCCAAAAAAAATATGGGGAGACATAAAAATGCTAACTGGTTCTCCGCGAATCTCAATCTTTTCGCACATTAACTCCACAAACGGAGTACTTTTTTCCCCAAATGATATTTCTGACTGCTTTGCCAACTTTTTTTCCTCCCTTTCATCCAAAACGAGTTTTTCGAGCTACTTCCGAAGTGAAACTTTGCAGTCCTCAATAGTAGCTTCCCAACGTCTTACCGCTTAACAGCGGCCGCAAAACAAATATAGTCAAAAATACAAGTTTCTGAATTAGACTATGCTCTCAGCTCCGTAAAAGGTAAAACTCCTGATTTGGACAGGATTTCGTACCCAATGATTCAAAACATTCCTAGTTCCGTCAAAACATAGGTTGATCAGCCTTTACAATACTTTAGATAGCGGTCAATCCTGGAAATTAGCATGCATCGTTCCCATTCTAAAACCCAATAAAACGCCGCCAGAAATTGAAAGCAATAGGCCAATGTCCCTATTAACCTGCCTCGGTAAATTGTTTGAAAAAATGATTGTGAATAGACTCATGTGGTATACCAACAAGCAAAAATTGCTCAGCCCAAACCAACCTGCATATAAAAAACATCACGGTCCAATTGCCTGTTTCCTACATATTGACCACTTCATTTCAAATGCACTCTCATCCAGAAATCATGTTTCATTACTCTCAATAGACTTCCAGAAAGCTTTGGACCGAACCGGAGTCCATACTATCATGAGGCAACTAGATAAACGGAAAGTAGGCCCAAAGATTAGAGCAATTGTAAGGTCAGAATTAATGGTTTTCTATCATCTATAAAACCTTTAGATAATGGTACGCCCCAAGGCTCTCCTTTATCAGCTTTTCTTTTTATAATCTCATTCGACGAAGTTGCAAATTTGGCAATTAATCACAAAGGCATAGAATGTCAAGTTTATGCTGACGATGTCGTATTTTTCACCAAAATTTCAGACCTTACACAGGTCGCTCGCCTATTCAGGAGCATTCTAAATGACATAGACAGTATCACTTGAAAAGACTAAAATGCTCCACATTTGCAGGAAGCAAGCTTGTACTGGCTTTCAAATCAGCCACAATGGAACTACTTTAAGCTCCGCAACAAAAATTAACCTTCTTGGCCTTGTTATAGATTCTAAATATAGTTTTAAAAACCATTGTAAATATGTAAAAGACCGCCTTGTAACAAGATAAAATATTATTAAGTATCTTTCGTCTAAGAAAAGCGCTATCCACCCGTCATCACTCGTCAACGTCACGAGGGCTCTACTTCTATCGAAGATCGATTACGCTTTGCCATTTTATGGAAACTGAGACAAACGCTCCTTAAAGCTAATATACACACCTTACCACGTCGCCATAAGAAGATCACTCCGAGCATTCCCAACAACTCCGCTGAGAAACTTGTTCGCCGAACGGGCAACCCTTTGAACAGGAAAACAAGACCAAGAATACTATGAGTCATCTTTCGTTGTCTAAACTTCTATAGACAACTTGATATGCCACCTTACTTCAAACATCAACAAATAGGAGTATATCCGGCTTGGGCCATCAAAAACACTTCCTTCGCCATCAAGACTATGTTACTCTGTAAAGATAAAACATCCAGAGAAGTAAACAGATCATTATTTGCATCCGAGCGATACAAACTTCTAAACTTAGGTTGGGATCTACTCTTTACAGATGGCTCAAAAACTTCATTCTCGACTTCTTTCGCTGTGACAAAAGCAAATGCCGAATTAATTAAACATGGCCTGCTACACTCCATATGCTCAGTATTCACAGCGGAACTAGCTGCCCTATATGAAACCGTCAAATATACTAAAGAGAATAGGAGGAAGTACGTTATATGCACAGACAGCAGATCCTGCGTTGATGCTGATACACTAAAAGAGATTGTCGCCATTTATAACACGCTCTAAACTTCTCGAAATAAACTGAAACTTATGTGGATCCCAGGACACATGGGATTCAGTAACAAAAATGCTGACGCCGCTGCTAAAATCATAGCAAATAGTCCATCCATCTATCATTGCCATCTAATGAAAGAGACATAATATCTAAGATATCGCGACGGCGCGCCGCGGCGTCACTCCACTCTTCTAGATCACTGGAAATCCTACACCCACCACTACGTAACCGTTAACCTAACAAGGACTAACTCCACATTTCCATCTGTTTTGCCTTTATAAATATTGAAACCTTACATTCGTTTACGTCTTGGTCACACCATACTCTCATCTTTTGAATCGTTCACCACTAAACAAATGTACTTACTGCGACGGATTAATATCACTGGAGTACATACTATCATCTTGCCAAAATATACCAATTCCCATCAACACCATTTGTAGATGCTCAAATCCTCTCGATCTGCTCAAAGAGCCCTCGTCAAATAATATCAGAACTATATATAACTTCCTTAAATCAAATTACTTGCTAAGACGGATATAGTTAAATACGTTCAACCTACATAATACTTGTAATTGTAATTTCATCTTAAACTTAATAACTTTGTAATTTAGCATAATGTAACTAATCAGACAGCTGATGGCCTTTGTTGCTAATGCTTCTATTTTAAAACTTATATTAATAACTTGTTATTATTTAAGTTAAGTAAAAATTAAAAAAAATTAAAAAAATGTATTTGTAGGCATTCATTAAGAATTGTATTTATCCTGTTTAATCGCCGTAAATCAAGGACCGCAATGGTTATGGTGGTAGATTTAACGGTGGTAGCTTAACTTTGATGTCTGGTGTCTCCGAATGACTTCACTCGACGATTTTTAGCAATAACTCGACTCCAGTACCAGAAAATTTTTGCAATAGTATTGCCCCTACCGTTACCAATATTTATCTCCATTAAGAGGCAAATCGGATCAAAAATACGATTTTTAGAAATAATTCGAATCCAGAGCCACTGTCGAGCAATTTTTTTCGATGCGGTAATGGTAATTACATGTTTTGAATATTAGCCAGATCAGATCGTAAATAAAATTTTTAGTAATAACTCGACCCAGCGCCACCTGGCGTTTTAAGTTCGGAACCTAAATTATACAGGAACCCAGTAAAACACGTAAAAAATTTCATTAACCTCATTTCGTTCGTTTAGGAGGAGCTTACTCACTAACACACGTACCGAAGAATTATATATATATTTACAGATAGGTAAAAGTTTCAGTATTTTTGGAAGGCGCCACGCCCACTATTCCAATAGCCCCACTTTTCTCCATGAGTGTGGGATTGCTACCATACCAAGATCAGGGACCCTACCACAAATACTTCTACTGGGAGATGCCACGCTCCCTTGATATAACGAACTTATTATCAGCCTATAACCAAAAGGTGTCCAAAGTTTCAATAAAAATCGGTACAGCCGTTTGCGTGATTGCCTCTTATAAAAAGATGCGACTTCTCTTTATGTAATTGGCATAGATAATGAGTATACGTACATAAATAGCCAATACCCGATAGCTTTGCGGCGCCTTAAACACTTTTCCAACTGCAAAATAATCATTCAATTTTATTCCATGTATTCCAACAATACGTGTACCGAATTTCAAGTAAATCGGACCATATGTAGAATTTTTTCGAATAGATCGGTCCCTGGTCTACTTCCCGGAAAAAACATACATACCAAATTTTACGTACCAAATTTAAAGAAAATCGAACCATAAATACGATTATTTCGAATAAATCTTTCCCTGGTCCACTTCCCGAATAAAAAGAATCAGATATGCTAATCTCGGCAAAAATCTACCTACGTACCAAATTTTAAGCGAATCCGACCATAAATCCGATTCTTTCGAATAGATCGGTCCCTGGTCCACTTCCCGGAAAAAAAGGATCCTATATACTAATGCAGCCAAAAAGCTACCTACGTACTAGGGATGTTGCGAATGTGGAATTTTAGACATCCGCGGATGCGGATGCGGATGTTTAAAAGCTAACATCCGCGGATGCGAATGCGAATGTCAAATATTTTTATAGCGCACTTGTGCACAAGGGTATATTAATTTTGTTCACATAACGGTTGTTTGTAACAGCCAAAACGAATCGAGATAGATATAGACAAATGTATACATAAATGATCAGGATGAAAAAAGAAATCGATTAAGCCATGTCTGTCTGTTCGTCCGTCTGTCCGTCTGTCCGTCCGTCTGTGTACACGATAACTCGAGCAAAAATTGAGATATCTCAACGAAATTTGGTATGTAGGTTTCCCTTAATCCAAGGTAGGCAGGTATTGAAAATGGGCGAAATCAGACTTTAACCACGCCCACTTCCCATATAACGGTAATTTCCAGAAATACGAAAACTGCGATATTTTAGTAACTACTGAAGATAATTCACCCAAAATTGATATTTACAATAATTTTTAGACGGAAAATAAGAATATTATAAATTTTTGGAAAATGGGCGTAGCCACGCCCACTTATGGTTACATGTGTATATCTTGGTAACCGCTGCAACAATTTCTTCCAAACTTGGCACAGTTGTTGGCCTTCGCACAACATTCCAAATGGCCGAAAATTTTTAAAATCGCTCAATAACCACGCCTACTTCCCATATAACGGTAATTTTCAGAAATACGAAAACTGCGATATTTTAGTAACTACTGGAGATTATTCACTCAAAATTGATACTTATAATAAGTTTTATACGAAAAATAAGAATATTATAAATTTTTGGAAAATGGGCGTAGCCACGCCCACTTATGGTTACATGTGTATATCTCGGTAACCGCTGCACCAATTTCTTCCAAACTTGGCACAGTTGTTGGCCTTGGTACAGCATAAAAAACCGGCGAAACTTTTTAAAATCGGAAAATAACCATGCCCACTTCCCATATAACGGTAATTTCCAGAAATACGAAAACGGCGATATTTTAGTAACTACTGAATATAATTCACTCAAAATTGATATTTACAATAATTTTCAGACGAAAAATAAGAATATTATAAATTTTTGGAAAATGGGTGTAGCCACGCCCACTTATGGTTACCACCATAACCACCAATGCACCAATTCCTTCCAAACTTAGCACGGTTGTTGGCCATGGTACAGCATACTAAATGGCCAGAATTTAAGAACTCGGACAATAACCACGAACAAATCCCATATAACGCTAATTTAGAGAAATACAAAATCTTCGATAAATCAGTAAATATTAAAGTTAACTTATTCAAAATTGATGCTCGCAACAATTCTTTACCAAGAAATACGTTTATGGTTAGATTTTGGAAAATGGGCGGTGCACCGCCCACTTATGACCACATATACATATGTATATCGGTAACCGTTCTATCAATTTGTACCAAACTTTGTATTTTGGTTGTGCTTGCCACATAAAAGCGAAACGTTGAAAATTATTGAAATCTGACTAAAATTACGGCCGCTTTTCATATAACGGTAAATTTCATAAATGCTTGAAACTGCAATATTTCGAAATTTAAGGACGCTAATTTACTCAAAATTGATACACCCCGGCTTACCATCTAGCGGTAGGTTTCGGAAAGGTGAAAAAACATATATTTAATACTTGCGCCGGGTATTTAATGTTCGGCTCCACCCGAACTTAGACTTTCTTACTTGTTTATAATAATTTGAATTATGGAATCACAGGCGATAAAGGTCTCGGATTTGCTTAGTTCCCGGGTGACTTCTTGGAAAGGTTCTCCTGTAATGAATACCTTGTAATTAGTTTTTTTTTTTATTAGTTAGCTGAACTCGGCTTTTCCTCGTTGCAGGCAGTCACAACTAATTACTCACCGCTGTCGGTACCATAAGCCATCAAATCCATTTAGTTGCTCCATTCTATGCGCTCAATCTGTTTTGATATATTTTTTTACACCCGAGCGCACTTGTGCACAAGGTTATATTAATTTTGTTCACATAACGGTTGTTTGTAACAGCCAAAACGAATCGA
>NW_023458569.1:2721423-2723260 GCF_013731165.1 Rhagoletis pomonella | reverse complement strand
TTTTTTCCATTTTTAGTTTTTGGAGGATTACGTACCAGTATTTATAGTAGTTTCATGTCCACTAACAACACAGTGCAAAATCTTTTTTATATTCTGAAAAAAATAGCATCAAATGTTAACTCTTCTTCCAAAAGTCGCTATCACACTTATTTATAAACTTTCAAAACTATACATCTTCTGATGAACTTAGAAAACTGCTTTAGGTCGTATAGACTGTTAATGTTATCTTATGTCATGTTATGTTATGTTACAATTTTAAAAGACTCTTATTTATCCAAATTTTCAGGTAATAATGGAAAAGATTCAATTTAAATAATACTTGTTGTCGTAGTCGTTTTTTTCAAATTTACGGCTTTCTATTATAAAATCACATAACGCTGTTTGCAAGTGGACTACTCATATTTAATTTGCAAAATACTTATGCACAAAAAATGTACTTTATAAATTGAAATTACAAATGTTTGATTTTATGCACATGTATTCCAAGTCCTTAGGATGGGTTAAACTATGTATTTTTTATGAAAATGTTTGGTTTTCTTACAAATTATGAGATGTATATGTGACAAAAGAAAATTGGATACATTTGGATACATTTTTGGTTTGGTCAGGGATACATTTTCTTGAGACGGCGCGGCAACACTGGTCAGCAACAGCATCATTAGATGGCACAGTGAAAGCGCGCTTTGGCAATTTACCAGGCTGAGCAACAACACTATCACTAGCTTTTGCTTGCGAACGCGTCGTTCGTTTGTTTCCACTAGTAGCAGGAGCCGGCGAAATAGAATTATCATTTGCTGGTTCAATTAATGCGATAAAAATGCTTTTTAATGTTTCCAAATCCGAAATCGCGTTTAGGATTTTATCTTTCAGCCCACAATGGGCCGTACAATTAGTACATAAAGACATTATTGCGAGATAAATGAAAATAAACACAGAGCGATAGAAAACACGACCGAACTATTCTGCAGTTGCTACAACAACAAAAAACAAGTAAGAAAGTCTAAGTTTGGGTGGAGCCGAACATTATATACCCGGCCCAAGAATAAATATATGTTTTTTTCACCTTTCAGAAACCTACCGCTAGATGGTAAGCCAGGGTGTATCAATTTTGAGTAAATTAGCGTGCTTAAATTTCGAAATATTGCAGTTTCAAGCATTTCTGAAATTTGCCGTTATATGAAAAGCGGCCGTAATTTTAGTCCGATTTCAATATTTTTCAACGTTTTGCTTTTATGTGGCAAGCACAATAAAAATACCGAGTTTGGTACAAATTGGTAGAACGGTTACCGATATACATATATGTGATCATAAGTTGGCGGTGCCACGCCCATTTTCCAAAATTTTACCATAAACGTATTTCTTGGTAAAGAATTGATGCAAGCATCAATTTTGAATAAATTAGCTTTAATTTTTACTGATTTATCGAAGATTTTGTATTTCTCTAAATTACCGTTATATGGGATGTGGGCGTGGTTATTGTCCGATTTTTTTAATTTTCGGTAGTTTAGTATGCTGTGCCAAGTTTGGAAGAAATTGGTGCAGCGGTTACCAAGATATACCCATGTAACCATAAGTGGGCGTGGCTACGCCCATTTTCCAAAAATTTATAATATTCTTATTTTTCGTCTGAAAATTATTGTAAATATCAATTTTTAGTGAATTTTACATACGAAATTTCGTTGAGATACCTCAATTTTTGCTCGAGTTATCGTGTACACGGACGGACGGACAGACACACATGGCTTAATCGATTTCTCTATTCATTCTGTATACATTTGTCTATATCTATCTCGATTCGTTTTGGCTGTTACAAACAACCGTTATGTGAACAAAATTA
>NW_023458569.1:2715747-2721323 GCF_013731165.1 Rhagoletis pomonella | reverse complement strand
CATCAATTTTGAATAAATTAGCTTTAATTTTTACTGATTTATCGAAGATTTTGTATTTCTCTAAATTACAGTTATATGGGATGTGGGCGTGGTTATTGTCCGATTTTTTTAATTTTCGGTAGTTTAGTATGCTGTGCCAAGTTTGGAAGAAATTGGTTACCAAGATCTATCCATGTAACCATAAGTGGGCGTGGCTACCCCCATTTTCCAAAAATGTATAATATTCTTATTTTTCGTCTGAAAATTATTGTAAATATCAATTTTTAGTGAATTTTCTTCAGTAGTTACTATAATATCACAGTTTTCGTATTTCTGGAAATTACCGTTATATGGAAATTGGCCGTGGTTACAGTCCGATTTCGCCCATTTTCAATACCAACCTACCTTGGATTAGCGGAAACCTACATACGAAATTTCGTTGAGATACCTCAATTTTTGCTCGAGTTATCGTGTACACGGACGGACGGACAGACGGACGGACAGACAGACATGGCTTAATCGATTTCTCTATTCATTCTGTATACATTTGTCTATATCTATTTCGATTCGTTTTGGCTGTTACAAACAACCGTTATGTGAACAAAATTAATATAACCTTGTGCACAAGTGCGCTCGGGTGTAAAAAAATATATCAAAACAGATTGAGCGCATAGAATGGAGCAACTAAATGGATTTGATGGCTTATGGTACCGACAGCGGTGAGTAATTAGTTGTGACTGCCTGCAACTAGGAAAAGCCGAGTCCAGCTAACTAATAAAAAAAAAACTAATTACAAGGTATTCATTACAGGAGAACCTTTCCAAGAAGTCACCCGGGAACTAAGCAAATCCGAGACCTTTATCGCCTGTGATTCCATAATTCAAATTATTATAAACAAGTAAGAAAGTCTAAGTTCGGGTGGAGCCGAACATTAAATACCCGGCGCAAGTATTAAATATATGTTTTTTCACCTTTCCGAAACCTACCGCTAGATGGTAAGCCGGGGTGTATCAATTTTGAGTAAATTAGCGTCCTTAAATTTCGAAATATTGCAGTTTCAAGCATTTATGAAATTTACCGTTATATGAAAAGCGGCCGTAATTTTAGTCAGATTTCAATAATTTTCAACGTTTCGCTTTTATGTGGCAAGCACAACAAAAATACAAAGTTTCGTACAAATTGATAGAACGGTTACCGATATACATATGTATATGTGGTCATAAGTGGGCGGTGCCCCGCCCATTTTCCAAAATCTAACCATAAACGTATTTCTTGGTAAAGAATTGTTGCGAGCATCAATTTTGAATAAGTTAACTTTAATATTTACTGATTTATCGAAGATTTTGTATTTCTCTAAATTAGCGTTATATGGGATGTGTTCGTGGTTATTGTCCGAGTTCTTAAATTTTGGCCATTTAGTATGCTGTACCATGGCCAACAACCGTGCTAAGTTTGGAAGGAATTGGTGCAGCGGTTACCAAGATATACACATGTTTTACCATAAGTGGGCGTGGCTACGCCCATTTTCCAAAAATTTATATTATTCTTATTTTCCGTCTAAAAATTGTTGTAAATAACAATTTTGAGTGAACAATCTTCGGTAGTTACTAAAATATCGCAGTTTTCGTATTTCCCAAAAATTACCGTTATATGGGCTGTGGGCGTGGATATTCTCTGATTTTTAAAATTTTCGGCCATTTAGTATGCTGTATTGGCCAACAACTGTGCCAAGTTTGAAAGAAATTGGTGCAGCGGTTACCAAGATATACACATGTAACCATAAGTGGGCGTGGCTACACCCATTTTCCAAAAAATTTATAATATTCTTATTTTTCGTCTGAAAATTATTGTAAATATCAATTTTGAGTGAATTATATTCAGTAGTTACTAAAATATCGCAGTTTTCGTATTTCTGGAAATTACCGTTATATGGGAAGTGGGCGTGGTTACAGTCCGATTTCGCCTATTTTCAATACCAACCTACCTTGGATTAACAAAAACCTACATACCAAATTTTGTTGAGATATCTCGATTTTTGCTCGAGTTATCTTGTACACGGACGGACGGACAGACGGACAGACAGACATGGCTTAATCGATTTCTCTATTCATTCTGAGCATTTATGTATACATTTGTCTATATCTATCTCGATTCGTTTTGGCTGTTACAAATAACCGTTATGTGAACAAAATTAATATACCCTTGTGCACAAGTGCGCTCGGGTATAAAAAAGCGGACCTTTTTAACAAAATAACAAGATTTTAAATTTATTCTGCTGGCTGCCACGATTTTCAAACCAGAATTTTCTTCGAAATTTTCATTCCTAGAAAATAACAATTTATTTGCCATATTCACCTATTCACAACCTCGCTATATGCGCACATTTTTCAAACCAGGCAGAGAAGACAGGATTAAAAATGAGTTACAAAAACTAAAATCGAAAAACGCTGATGTCGTAACAGGTTCTTCAAATTCTGAAACAATCAAAAGAATTGGTGCTCCAAATTGGAACACAATGGTGCTTAAACACGATCTTGCCATGATGCTAAATAGATTGTGAAGATGAAAGTCAGGAGGATACATCCGACATTTGCAGCCCCGATGCAATTCCTAAAAAGGAATTGTTGCACCGCAATAAAAAAAGAAACATAACTGAAAGTCCTCTCAACTGGTGCAGCGGCAAACGAAAAGAATTTACAATTTTGTCAAGTTTCAAGTTTTTCAAGTTTGTCGCTTCGAGCGAGTAGTTATTTAGTGGCGCAGGTTTGATTTACGACCCGTTAGGAAACAGGCTGTAATCCGAAAAGGCAGCAAAAATACTCTTTCTTAAATACAATGTTACAATTTTTAATTGAAGTACTAAAAAAAAAAATATTATTATAAATTTTCCATTTTTTATTTACCTAAATCCCTTAATGTACTCACCAAAATTATTTCTTAACAAGTAAGAAAGTATAAGTTCGGGCGGAGCCGAACATTAAATACCCGGCGCAAGTATTAAATATATGTTTTTTCACCTTTCCGAAACCTTCCGCTAGATGGTAAGCCGGGGTGTATCAATTTTGAGTAAATTAGCGTCCTTCAATTTCGAAATATTGAAGTTTCAAGCATTTCTGAAATTTACCGTTATATGAGAAGCGGCCGTTATTTTAGTCCGATTTCAATAATTTTCTACGTTTTGCTTATATGTGGCAAGCACAATAACCACACCGAGTTTGGTACAAATTGGTAGAACGGTTACCGATATACTTAGATATATGTGATCATAAGTGGGCGGTGCCACGCCCATTTTCCAAAATTTTACCATAAACGTATTTCTTGGTAAAGAATTGTTGCAAGCATCAATTTTGAATAAGTTAACTTTAATATTTACTGATTTATCGAAGATTTTGTATTTCACTAAATTACCGGTATATGGGATGTGAGCGTGGTTATTGTCCGATTTTAAAAAGTTTCGGCGATTTTTTATGCTGTACCAAGGCCAACAAATGTGCCAAGCTTGGAAGAAATTGGTGCAGCGGTTACCAAGATATACACATGTAACCATAAGTGGGCGTGGCTACGCCCATTTTCCAAAAATGTATAACATTCTTATTTTTCGTATAAAACTTATTATAAATATAAATTTTGAGTGAATAATCTCCAGTAGTTACTAAAACATCGCAGTTTTCGTATTTCTGAAAATTACCGTTATATGGGAAGTAGGCGTGGTTATTGAGCGATTTTAATACGCCCATTTTCCAAAAATGTATAAAATTCTTATTTTTCGTCTAAAAAATTATTGTAAATATCAATTTTGAGTGAATTATCTTCAGTAGTTACTAAAATATCGCAGTTTTCGTATTTCTGGAAATTACCGTTATATGGGAAGTGGGCGTGGTTAAAGTCTGATTTCGCCCATTTTCAATACCAACCTACCTTGGATTAAGGGAAACCTATATACCAAGTTTCGTTGATATATCTCAATTTTTGCTCGAGTTATCGTGTACACGGACGGACGGACAGACGGACAGACGGACACACGGACGGACAGACAGACATAGCTTAATCGATTTCTTTTTTCATCCTGATCATTTATGTATATGTGACCTGGTCTACGGAAAGGGGGCTTAGGTGTCAAAAAATCAATTTTCACTTTTTGGTTGATTCGGATGGAAGATGAGATGCTTTTTAACGTGGTGAAAAGCAGAAAATCCTAACTTGCTTAGAAGTGTACTAAAAATGTAGAGAAAGATGAGTAAAAATACGACAAAATATAATTTATTGGTAATGAACAAAATACATTGAATTATAAGCTATAAAGACATGATTATACACTAGAAAAACGTATTATGGGCCAAAAATAATAATGCTGAGTAGTTTATGTATTTTTCTTTGTTGTCGTTTTCCTTGAGATCTTTTTACGTGTTGATCCTGAGGAAGATGGACCTGGTTCCTCGCCTGGTTTGAGAACATCTTCACTAGTTTTTGCCTTCCGTTTCTTCGATGGCAAATCTTTCGGCAATGGAGCCACAATATCTACTTTAGATATATCCGAAACTAAGCTGCGAAGATTGTGATAGATGTACCACTGACGTTCCAAAGATAAACCGGCTGGTTTTATAACTTTCGGCATTTCAGGATCGATAGGTTTTAACAGAACTGTCTGCGAATTTCTTTCTTTTTACACAATCTGTAGAGATTATGAAATGATGGAATTGCGTTATTCCAACAAGTGACTTGTACAGTGGTTTAAAATAGCTGTCCCATTCATACCAGACGACTTTTTCAGCCGATACAGCTTTATTATAACCCCCAGGTGATGATGCCTCGACACACTGCAGTAAATCTGCATACGTGTCGATGTTACTGACGGCATACTTACTTTTGAAAATACCGAAGTAACGATCAGGCGCGAACTTAGTGTGCCCGGTAAGTAGAAAATTGAATAAAATAGTTTTGTTAAGACCCCGAGCCAAACACCATTGCAGATATGATAGTACAGTGTTATTCTTATTCTGCCCAACACAATTATCACAGAAAAGAACGAGTGTTTCAATGTCTTTATAGTAGGTTTGCAGGTGATAATGCAGGATGCTCACAATACAGTTAGGTCCTTTACCAACGTCATCTTTTTCGTCTATCATGTAATTGTACTGTAAAAAAAACAAGTAAGAAAGTCTAAGTTCGGGCTGAGCCGAACATTAAATACCCGGCGCAAGTATTAAATATATGTTTTTTCACCCTTCCGAAACCTTCCGCTAGATGGTAAGCCGGGGTGTATCAATTTTGAGTAAATTAGCGTCCTTCAATTTCGAAATATTGAAGTTTCAAGCATTTCTTAAATTTACCGTTATATGAAAATCGGCCGTAATTTTAGTCCGATTTCAATAATTTTCAACGTTTTGCTTATACGTGGCAAGTACAATAACCATACCGAGTTTGGTACAAATTGGTAGAACGGTTACCGATATACTTATATGTGATCATCACCATTTTCCAAAATTTTACCATAAACGTATTTCTTGGTAAAGAATTGTTGCAAGCATCAATTTTGAATAAATTACCTTCAATATTTACTGATTTATCGAAGATTTTGTATTTCTCTAAATTACCGT
>NW_023458569.1:2714433-2715647 GCF_013731165.1 Rhagoletis pomonella | reverse complement strand
CTATAAATACTGGTACGTAATCCTCCAAAAACTAAAAATGGAAAAAATTTTACATAGCGCACTTTGCAAGTGGACTACTCATATAATAAATAGCAAGTACACTCTAAAAAGAGCATGTAAAACTACTACTGAAAAGTATCTATTTTTCAACAAGAATCTGTATAAATATACGTATAGGTTGTTCAGTATTTGATTTTGAACTTGAGATCTTTAAAATATACACATAAACACACATATATAGAATGTTTAAAATTGCAAAAATTTTCAACTACAAATACATTTCCTACTAATAATAAACATTACTTTATTTTAAACATTTTATGTGTAATTTTGCTCTTGCGACACATTCGTTATGTAAAAGTAAACAGGCAATGATTAATTTTATTACAAGGCGTGCAAATTTGCACACATTAAAAGAGGAAACTGGTTACCTCTATCAATATGCGCAAATATACAAAAATTTTTTAGAGTGTATTTAAAGTATTTTCAGTAAAATTCATAAAAGTTTCCTTAAATAAATCAAATTTAGTTTTTTAAACTACATTGAAATCTTCTTTCTTTTTAAATTAACAACTGAAAATATGTGATATGAAAGAGATTTCTACAGAAAGAGTATAATTTACTTTATATATATCGTCGTTTAAAGTACAAAACCGCGTAACTGACATTTGCTGCCAAAAACTGGATTTGCTCACACAAGCTGTTGGCTCAATCCTTATCCATTCGTCCTGAAATATACTAGCCAGAAATGCGATTGCTTTATAAAAAAGAGAACCATTTTGAAATATAAGTGTTTTTACTCTCTAGAAAATAATTTATGCAACGTCACATACGCGGTTTTGCATTATCTTGATACGCGGTTTTGCATTTTGTTGATTCGCGGTTTTGTACTTTAAACGACGATATGTATATTAAGATCTTGCTTAAAGCATCCTTTTAAGCTAATTAAAGCAATTGCACTTATACCTATTTTGGTGAGATCTCTTCATATGTTCATTGCTTCGTTCACAAAAAAATAAAATGTTTTAATTTCACGCTTAAGTAGCGATTCTTTATACGTTTAGAAAACGTAATGCTTTCTACCATCTTTATTGAAAATCAATTTTTGAACGAAAAAAACTTTATAGGAAATATAAAATTTTGGCCAATTTAAAAAAAGTATCCACCTTTATACTGACCGGAAAAAATAAGTATCCCGCAAAAATTCGTCTAAA
>NW_023458569.1:2711179-2714333 GCF_013731165.1 Rhagoletis pomonella | reverse complement strand
ATGTCCATTCTTTTCTTCATTAACATATTCACCCCCACCATTGTTATTAGGTTAGGTATTTAAATTTTCCTTCCTCTTTGTCTTTATATTTAGGTTTCTTTACTTTTATTTTAATTTCTGTATTTATCCCTTTCTTCTTCTCCATACTCAAAATTATCTCATCCTTGTTTGAGGCTAATCTATTCATGTACATACCTACATACATCTTATTCCTAAACTGCTGCTTAGCACGTTTCTTTAATTCACTATCAATATTAAAGCATACATTTAGGAGGCATTTCCGCCCCAACCATGTACATGTATGGCATTGGTATTGGTGTGACTTTTGAATTGATTTTTTCGCTCTATTTTAAACTAATTTGAAATTTTAAAAATTGCCTGCACATCAGCATCAAAATACCTTTCTAATGATATATAATTGTTTATACCTTAGAAGTACAGTTTAGCCGTAAAAGGGGTGTAAAGGAAACATGATTGCCTATTTATATAATTGATTAATAAGAGAAAATTACTCGAATTTTGATATTATAGAAGTATTTCAGCTTATTGGAATTTTAAAACTCAAAAATGGAAGAGTAAAACTGAATGTCTCTTCGACTCAGTTTTCTCTAATGAACTATTTTCTCTTTCCTATTAACTAAATTAAGAGATTTGAAACATTACAATTACATCTTAAAATCTAATTTGCAATAACAACTAACTATAAAAATGAGAAAAAGGAGAAGCTAGAGCTCGAATAACGGTAATTTTTTGATTTGCTTCTGATAGTATTCTAATGTCGCGTACGTTATACAAAAACATTGTTTGTCTATGTCATTTGTATATTGGCAGTCGCAGGTAATGCAGATTACACTTCTTAAGCGAGAATTCTTCTAGTTAAAGATATACAGTAAAATTTTCTTTCCAACCGAAGTAAAAAAAATTTTATTACCCTTTAAAGTTTGTCGCATGCCTTATTGTAGGTACGAAAATTTCAATCAAATACATCAAAACCAATGTTAATTGCAAATTTTCCATTTAAATTATTTATAATAGTTGTAAAACAATGAAACGGTGCCGAGAAGAGTTCTCAATAAATACATTTTATTACTTACGAGAAAAATTGTCGCGTACGTTATGTCGCGTACGTTATTGTTTTTTTTAATATAAAACTAGCCAGAGATAATTTCTCTTAAAATATGAAAGGATTGTAAAGGTACATTATTTAGCTTAGTTTAGGAAGTTTTAAAGAAAAGAAAAACTCCCATGATTCGCAGACTTTCGCATATATGCGTGTTTCCATGAAAATGTAAACCGAAAATGCAAGCAGATGAATTCAAACGGCTTTATAGCTTTCAATTTCGTATTCAGATGGCGGAAAAAGGTTTTGAAAACGCGAAACGATGGAGAGAACTGAAAAAATTTAATTTAGTATGTGTTACTAGTAAAAATAATGTATGGGGGGAAAATCAGTCGCGTACGTTATGTCGCGTACGTTATTATAATTTTTTTTTAATAAAAACTAACCAGAGAGAATTTCTATCAAAAAATGGAAGGATTGTAAAGGTACATTATTTAGCTTAGTTTAGGAATTTTTAAAGAAAAGAAAAACTCTCATGATTCTCAGACTTTCGCATATATGTATTTGTGCCTTAAAACCACTTCTTTTTTTGTCGCGTACGTTATCACCTGGTTTTGAACGGATATTTTCCACACCAAAGTTTCGAGGCTGCTTATTTTTTTCTCAAACATAGTACCCTTTGGTTGCAACATAACCGTAATCTTTTTTTTCAGTAACTTCTATTTTTGATAGATTTACGTTACTCTATAAGCGTACGAATGTCGCGTACGGCTGTATGGAAGCACCCATATGTACCGTTTAAGTAAGAGCACAAGGCGGAATTTGTTTCTCAAGGGTGTTACATATTTTCCTCCATGAACAAAATGTAGTTTTGCATGGAAGAAAACCCTCAACACCATTGAGAAAAAAATATCAAAAATCAACGCAATTTTTAACGACTTGAAACTTGCACTTTGTAGCACTAAACTCAATTTTTTCCAAAAAATCTGAATCAAAAGTTTGAAATATACATACGTAGATGAAAATTTGTAGAATATTTTCAATTTTGCAAAAAGTTTGAAAATTTATTTCGTATGGAATAGTATCTAGTTTATTGTGTACAAATTTCAAATCAATCGATACATAAACGTCTGAGATATAGCGGATTTAAGTGAAAATTTCGCAATTCGCAAATTGGTCGCTGCGAAAAATCAGGTTGTGTGGCTTTTTGGACGTAAGTAAAACTAGGTTAAAATTAACTTTAAATGTATTTTCGAATAAGCTAAGGATTACAATCCGTTTGAAGTCGCTTCTCTTCCCTTCAATTTTATGATGTTTACCTGTTGTTTTCGCTGCTTGTTGTTTTTGCTGTTGTTGTCGCCCAAACTTTGCGCATTGTGCAACCTTTTATATATAAAACTTGGAGTTGTACGACGTTTCGACTGCACACGTACAACTTCTTTGGTATTTATGTTGTCCTTTGATTAAATTAACGTCCTGCATATATATTTGGAATAAAATAATATGAAGAACAAGTGAAATAGGTAAAATTTTATTAATGATTGCTTTTTTATGGCATACAAGTAACAGAAAATGTGAAAAAATAATATACAGTATATTTTGCTTTGCTGCCTCTATGCTTAAGTGCACATTTAAGATACCTACCCCAAAATGCGCATCAAAAGCATTATCTTTAACATTTATAAGGAAACTGCTCCGATAGATGCATTCAACATACCTGCACATTGGCGATACCTGCCTTAAAAATTATGCGACTGGTATAAATTACACTGTGAGACAAATGGTAGGGGTCAGTGATCGGGAAGGGTTCAAACTACCGGGGAAAGTTGTATCGGTAAAAAAGAAGTTATACGTGTCCCGGCGTTTCGCTGGGTCACGTCTAGGAATCGAGATATATATATAACTATCATAAAGGGGAAATTGTCACCTTTGGTGGTCTTTTTTGACATAACTCGAGAACCACTAGTCCGATTTTGCTCAAACAAATTTAAAAAAATTAAAAATTACAATTCCTATAATCTGTTAATATAACGTTTTTCTATACACCCAACAGTTTTGCCGGTAAAAATAAATGTATGAAGAAAAAAAAATTAT
>NW_023458569.1:2697361-2711079 GCF_013731165.1 Rhagoletis pomonella | reverse complement strand
TTGTTTGTCTAATATTCATTAATATTTTATAAAAATATAGCATATTCGCTCAATAACCACGCCTACTTCCCATAGAACGGTAATTTTCAGAAATACGAAAACTGCGATATTTTAGTAACTACTGGAGATTATTCACTCAAAATTGATATTTATAATAAGTTTTATACGAAAAATAAGAATATTATACATTTTTGGAAAATGGGCGTAGCCACGCTCACTTATGGTTACATGTGTATATCTTGGTAACCGCTGCACCAATTTCTTCCAAACTTGGCACAGTTGTTGACCTTGGTACAGCATAAAAAATCGCCAAAACTTTTTTAAAATCGGACTATAACCACGCCCACATCCCATATAACGGTAATTTAGAGAAATACAAAATCTTCGATAAATCAGTAAATATTGAAGCTAATTTATTCAAAATTGATGCTTGCAAAAATTCTTTACCAAGAAATACGGTTATGGTAAAATTTTGGAAAATGGGCGTGGCACCGCCCACTTATGATCACATATAAGTATATCGGTAACCGTTCTACCAATTAGTACCAAACTCGGTGTGGTTATTGTGCTTGCCACATATAAGCAAAATGTTGAAAATTATTGAAATCGGACTAAAATAACGGCCGCTTCTCATATAACGGTAAATTTCAGAAATACTTGAAACTACAATATTTCGAAATTGAAGGACGCTAATTTACTCAAAATTGATACACCCCGGCTTACCATCTAGCGGAAGGTTTCGGAAAGGTGAAAAAACATATATTTAATACTTGCGCCGGGTATTTAATGTTCGGCTCCGCCCGAACTTAGACTTGCTTACTTGTTTGTTTTATTAAGTTGTGTATTAAATGTTCAGGGTAGTTGTTGCTTTTTAGGATCTTCTTAATTTTTTTTTCAATGTTTGCTTCATGGAATTGTTTGTGGCTTATTGTTAATATTTTGTTTATGAGGTTTTTCGCGGTATTTATTTTGTATTTCGTTGGTTGCGAAGAGAAGAAATTTATCAGGCGACCAGAAGATGTAGGCTTGCAATACCAGTCCAGAAGAAGGCGATTTTCGCTTCTATGTATACGCGCGTCTAGAAAAGGGATGCTTGAGTTTTCTTCCATTTCCATGGTGAATTGAAGTTTGTTGTGGTATTTGTTCAGATGTTGGAGGATAATATTAGCGTCATTACGTTTGACTATTGCGAAGATGTCATCTACATATTTTGTTATAAATTTAATGTTAATATTAAGTTTTTTGAGCTCTGAAATTGTATTTTCGAGTAAATCGTCCATCACGATGTCAGCAATTATTGGTGAAAGGGGGTTGCCCATTGGCATTCCAAAGGTTTGTGTGTATAGCTTATTATTGCACATAAAATAATTGTTGTCTTTAAGACAAAAGTCCAGAATATTTTGAAATTTGCTTTTTGGAATGTTCGTCACCTTTTGTAGTTTCTCCCAGTTTTCCATTATAATTCTCACAGCTAGAGTTGTAGGTATATTAGTGAACAAAGAAACGACATCAAACGACACTAAAACTTCTTCTTTACACACATATATATTGGTCAGTTTATCTTTTAGGTTGAAAGTGTTTATTATATTATAATTTTCACTGGTTAATGTTTTTAGGATTCCTCCAACATATTTAGACAGATTGTAACATGGGACTTTAACGGACGATGCAATTGGACGTAAAGGAACTTCGGGTTTATGTATTTTTGGCAACTCATACAATCTTGGTGCTGTTGCTGCAGTGCTAGCGAGTTGTTGTTTTTCTCTTATGTTTAGGTATTTGCTTTTGTAGAAACACAATTAAATATTTTTTCGATAAACGTGTTTTTGGTACATTTCGGAGCTAATCGTCAATGTCTCATGAAAAAATTATCCAATCAACATAAGCGACCCACAGTCATCTTACAAAAATATATTACTTTGCCGATTTTGATAAAAATTATTAGTGTTACAAGCGACCAAAATCGAAAAATTGTGAAATTTCAATGATAAGAAATTTATGTAGATGTTAAAGAACACAATCTGCACAAATTATATACTTTTGCAAAGGGCCTATCAATACCTTTCGAGCTGTAGGTCGTTTCATGAGATATTGACGAATAACCGAAAAAAGTACTAAGAGTTCGTTTTTCGAACAAATCTCGAAAACACTTCCTTGAAACCATGGGTATTTTTTACGTGTTCAACAACCCAAAGTTTGCATAAAAAAATTTGCTTTACAGAGGTTCTTATTTCGCATAAAGAAATATGTAATATGCCTTATTTATTATAGTTTTGTAAACATTCATTACAAATAGATTAATACCAACGAAGCAAATGTGATTTATGTTTAAAGTTTAAATTATTTATTAATTATTGCATTAATAATTAAGAAATATACACTCCTCGTTATTTGAAAGCACACCCTTTTAATACTTACTAGTTACAGTTTTCCTTTTGTTTGTCTAATATTCATTAATATTTTATAAAAATATAGCATATTCTACGTCTACATAAATCCGATTTTAAAGATTTTTGAAAATGAAAAAAAAAAGAATAAACATAGGGACGGAATTTTTTTTTGTTCACGGTGCTGCACATTTTCTTCCATGTAAAAATTTTGTCAAGCATAGTTTGTATGGAAGAAAATAAAAAAAGGTGCGCTATTCAAATGACGAGGAATGTATATATGTAGTATATTTTTGTTATTTTTATACTACGCAAATATATGTAGGTAAATTTTTTGAAAAATTGTCCTGCATCGTCAAAATATATTTGTGGTCACCGTAGCTATACCGCTCTTGATGTAGTTGATACTAATACAGATTTTTCAACTACTCCTAGTAGTAATACCGGTTTTTCTGCTGCTGTTGCTTTTACTCGCTCGCCAACTACTCCTGGTACTTACATCGGTTTTTCTTCTTCATCTCTTCCGCCTGCTTGTACTTCTGCCTGTCCACCAACTGCTGGCCCCGCTAACGCTGTGTCTTCGTATGCCGCTGCTGCGGCATTGGCGAACAATGCTAGGTTGAACAATGCACAAGCGAAAAACGCAACTAACAATGCGTAAGCAAATGCACAGTGGTCCGCTATGGATAAAAAGCGTACTCATAAGAGACATAGGCGGTGTGTATTCGGGTCAAATGAGAACTCGGAGCTGGGAGTTGTTGTTCGTCGCAAATGGCTGCACTTATCATCGTTTTTGCCTACTGTAAGGACTGATGACATCATTGGCTATGTGGCTAAATATGCAGCTATCGATAAGAAGACAATTGTATGCTATAAACTGGTCAAGAAGGATTCTGATTTGGAAACTATTAAGCACATTAATTTTAAGAATCTCACTACTCGAAAATTCTATCATCGGATATTTGGCCCTCCAACGTTGCTGTCCGGCCTTTTGATTTTTTTCAAAAAGATGCCCAGCCGCAGCCCAAGAAGTAAAAAGCCATTCTACCTCTGGGAATCGGAAAATAAGTATCTATCACCAAAATACCTCGGGACTCAGGACAAAATCCGAATCTGTCTACATTCTCAGCTCGCAATTGGATTATGGCTGCTTCGTTCTGACAGAAACCTGGCTGAATGCTAACTTTTTCGATGCGGAGTTCTTTAATCCAGCTCTCTTTGACGTTTTTCGCAAAGACAGAGATTTTGCTAAAACTGGTGTTAGTAGCGGTGGTGATGTACTGATATCTGCGCGCAGATATCTTCGAGCTTATCCGCTGCGAGATGCCAACTCCCTGTTGGATCAACTCTGTGTAAAATTACACGGCACCTGTGGTGTGCTGTACATTTGTGTGTCCTACATTCCACCGGGCAGCTGTGATGTCATATACAAGGCACATGTTGACAATATACTGGCACTCCACGAGAAAATTGTAAACAGCCAACTTTGTGTTTTAGGTGACTTTAATTTATGTAATATTTCCTGGAGCTTTATTGATAACAATATTTTCCTCACCCCATCAAATGTTACTACTTTATCTGAATCATACTTAATTGATAATTTATTATGTATTGAATTAGTTCAAATGAATGGTTTTTTCAATGAAGTTCAATTTGCGTGAGCGTTACGTGTTTTATAGAGCTGAATTTAACAGGCTCAATAAATCTTTGTATAGGAATTATATTCGCGGCGTAGAAAGCAATATTAAATCTAATCCCAAGTTCTTCTGGAGTTATATTAAATCAAAGAAAAATTACTCTAATATACCTGCATCGGTCCAGCTTAACGGGTGTCAGCCAACTCCATCTCCGAAGCTGTTAATCTTTTTGCTGATTTTTTTTTCTTCCAATTTTATTTCGGGTAATTCTGATAATGATTTTATTCCTGAAGATCTTTTGTCAAATTTAGATACTCCCATTAACTTCGGGAAATTAAAGTTGACAGACGAGGATGTAGCTAATGGCATTGAACTATCCACTAACACTGATGTAGCTTAAACTATCCACTAACACTGATGTAGATGGCCTCTCGGTTATTTTATTTAAAAGTTGTCCTTCACTAATTGCGCCTTTGAGGCACATTTTTAACATGTCTCTATCTGCCGGAGTTTTCCTCGATGACTGGAAATTGACTTTTGTTACGCCAATTCTTAAAAGTGGTAATAAAAATTGTATTGAGAATTATAGCCCGCTTTCTAAGCTTACCACTGTCTCAAAACTGTTTGTGTCCATAGTTAAAGACAAAATTTACTTTGCTGTTAAACATTTATTATGTCCCAACCAACATGGGTTCGTGCCGGGTAGATCTACGTTAACCAATTTAGCTGCTTTTACAGAGGAGTATTTGGAAACCTTTCAAAAGGGATTCCAAATTAACGCTATATATACCGATTTCTCTAAGGCTTTTGACAGGGTGCCTCATCGAATATTGATAGCTAAACTTGAAGGCCTAGGCTTTCATTCAGAGTTTCTGAAGTGGATCACATCCTATCTGCATAATAGACGCTGTGTTGTTCGTTTTGATAATGTATCGTCTTATTCTTTTGTTTCCTCCTCTGGTATTCCCCAGGGTAGTGTCTTAGGTCCGTTATTATTTGTTCTCTTTATTAATGATATATCCTCCTGTTTCTCAAAGTGTAACTTTCTTCTATATGCGAATGACCTGAAGATATACTATGAAATTAAAAATATAGAAGACTCATTGATTCTCCAGGGTGAGCTTGATAATTTGTACTGTTGGGTGCGCGTAATCGTTTGTCCCTGAATATTGATACAAGTCATTATACCTCTTTTGCAAAAGTGATTAGTATTGCTCCAACCTCTTACTGTTTTTCGAATGTCCCGCTAAAATCAATTACTGATTTTAAAGACTGGGGTGTTTATTTTGACTCCAACCTCACCTTGACCTCACACATAAACTTTATTGTTTCTAAATCATTCGCGATGTTGGCCTTTATTCGTCGCAACTGCTCGTCATTTTCCGATCCTTATACTCTGAAACTATTGTACTGGTCTTTAGTTCGGTCGAGGTTAGAATACGCGGTATTTGTTTGGAGACCTTTTCATACAGTTCATGTGAACAGATTGGAGTCTGTTCAGAGGGCTTTTATACGCTTTTCTTTGCGTCGATGAAATTTGTAGACCCTATTCCATCCTATCGTTCTCGTTGTTTGTTGATAAATCTCATGTCCTTAGAGTCCAGGCGTACTCTGTTATCGATGTGCTTTGTCTTTGATATAATTGCAGGCTTTATAGATTGCTCGCACCTGCTTATGAAAATTCGTTTTAATGTTCCCTCACGTATTCTTCGTTGTAATGAATTGTTTTTTGTGGGTGTTGTTAAAACTGTTTCTGGTATGAATGCTCCTTTAACGAGGACTCTCTCCCAATTTAATGCTTATTATTACAACGCTTTTATCAACTTGCAATGTTGTGTTCCAGAAACTTTCAATATTGTGTTCCAGAAACTTTCAATGTTGTGTGTCCGACACCAAAGCAAAGCTTCGAAAAGCTCCTATAAAAAAGCATAGTGAATAGGGCGAGGTAGATGACATCTAGATGTCGCCCTATGTACTACGTTTGCTACACCGGAAATAGACGACAAATAAAATTAATTGGTGCTCGTTTGTATGTACATACATATGTAAATGCATGTGTGTGTGCACCTTTCTATTAATATCGTTGAATTATTTTAATATCTATTGCAAACTTTTATTCAGACAGGACTAAAAAGTAGAAAATAACCCGCCTAAGTACCTCAAAAAGCTGACATTTTTCGTGAGGTACTTTAGCGGGTTTTACTGTACTAGGCTTTATACCTTAGATAATAAGGACAATTTTCTTCGGTGTTCTATTTTAAGTTTCCATAGTATTTGTTATGGAATGAATTTTTTTTAAATGAAAAATTTTAAAAATTAAAAAATAAACATAAGTGTCAAACAATATCATTTTGAATTTGGTCCAAAATGATATGCCCTGTTTGTGTGTATGTATAAATATGTATAATCAATGGCTTTTTGATTTAATTCTTGTGAAAATGACATAACATTGCTTTATCTGTTTTTTGTTTACTTGTTTAAATAATGCTACGATATTGGTTTTAAATTACAGATACTTCATTAAATGTTCACGTTTTATGTAACTACATCACAAATTATGTTCGCTTAAGTACCCGCATCGAGGTACTTAAGCGGGTTTTACTGTACTAGGCTTTAAACCTTAGATAATAAGGACAAATTGTTGAAAATTTCAATTTATGTTACTGTAAGTAATAGAATGTCGAACATGCACTCGGTTTTGATCGCCAGTGTATTTAGGTAATAAAATAAAAAAATAAAACCCTTAAATTAAGTAAATGTTTGAATAACATACAATAAATAAGTTTAACTGAACAAATGTTGCACAGACTCATGCGTACCGAATGTGCCTATCGAAACATGTGTCTGACGGAGAGTTAAGCGGTCGTTATTCATATACCCACATACATACATACATATATTACTTTTCATATCAATTCAAGTGTATTACATGCGCCCCACGCTTTTCATTTTCAATTTCATAGATTATTTATAATGACTTTTGCTAAAATTTCAAAATCAAAAGTTATCAAAACAAATTCTATGGGACTGAGAAATATTATTTTCTACTTTTTAGTCCATTTATAAAAGCGTTGTATATTAAAAAGTTTTTTTTATATTATTTATTTTTCATCTTTAGACTTCGATTTTTCTTACTCAAAGTTTACTTTTAAGAATTTACTCATAAGGCACTTGTCATAAGGGTTTCCCTTATTCTATGTATATATTTGTCTATAGTCTGTAAGCGTCCTGTTTGTTGGTAATAATAATAAGTAAATAAATAAATAAATTTCAGCGACGATGTGAGTTAAGCCCTTTCCATACTATAATAACGATATATTACATGCAAAGTCCCACTCCTCAATAGATATAAAATTCACCTTGAATTAATTCTTATTTAATTTGTGAACTTGGCTGTCGACTTATTTACATATCATTTCATCTTAATTTCGATGCGTGCTAATTTTGACAATTTACACAAAATTAAAATAAATGATTTTTGCTTTCGAGCTGAAAGATTAATAAAAGGAAACACGGAACTTAAGAATAATAAGTTTTATGAGAAAAAAATAATTACACTTTTCTAAGAAAAAGTAGAAAAAAACTAGCGATGCATCCAGTTTTTTCAACAGACCTTTGACAAATGATATTTGATAGTTACATAATTCTTAACTAATTAAAGGTAATCTTTTAACGCGCAAATAGTTGACTCTCCTTATAGCCAGCCGTTGAAAATTTCCGTTGAAAATACCTACTATTATCTTACTCTTTGACTTTAAATTACGAAAGAAGGTCGACGTAGGGGAGAGTCTTAACGTAGCATCTCCACAGGCAAAAAAATGTTGGCTAAAATTTTATGTTTGCCAGATATACGTTTTATCAGTGCACTTGCACAATATTCGCGTTCGCAAAAGCTCCGCATTGATTATTGCGAATGCGAAAGCGAAAGCGAATGTTAAAATTTATGCGGAGGTTCCGCGGTTGCGAATGCGAATGCGAATATTCGCAACAACCCTGATATGTACATACATATGTATATGCATGTGTGTGCACCAATCTATTAATATCGTTGAATTATTTTAATATCTATTGCAACATTTTATACAGACAAAACTAAAATCTATATATATAAAACAATGTCGTGTTAGTTACACCATTTATAACTCAAGAACGGCTGGACCGATTTTTATGATATTTGTTTCTTGAATCTGTCAACCTTCCGAATAGCAGAAGAACCTTTAAAACAACCGCTAGTTGGCGCTGGAGTCGAGTTATCAGTAAAACCCGTATTTATGGTCCGATTCGCCTCATATTTGA
Source organism: Rhagoletis pomonella (assembly GCF_013731165.1). Taxonomy (NCBI): domain Eukaryota; kingdom Metazoa; phylum Arthropoda; class Insecta; order Diptera; family Tephritidae; genus Rhagoletis; species Rhagoletis pomonella. Next base: position 2,702,759 of record NW_023458569.1, on the reverse strand, counting down.
GATGTGTATTGACAATAGGGAAACCAATACCACTGCAAAAAAGAGCCTCCAGGTGGCGTTGGAGTCGAGTTATTACTAAAAATCGGGGTTATGGTCCGATTATCCTCAGATTCAAAATATGTATTCATAACAGGAAAAATAATATGTATATGTAACTAAAAATCGTGTTTATGCTCGAATTTATTTCATTATCGAAATATATGAATTCACATGCCGATGGTCCTCTGCAATAACGACGCAACTCAAAATTAAAAAAAATTAAATCCCTTATTACTTTTAAGAGGCTCATGTCTCTAACCCTTGGCTAACCCATATCTAATCCTAACTAAAGTGGAAGCGTTCATGGTAAAATTTTTGAACTTGGTAAGAAAATATATTAAATCAATCACATATTCATAGAGAAAAATTGGAGCTATTGGAAAAGGGGCGTGGCACCTCATATACAACCGAATTTTTCACACTGTATATCTCTGGAAATGTTCACGGTGGAGTACTGGAACTTGGTATTGAGGTACTATGTATATGAAATCAATCGCATACTCTTGAGAAAAATTTGAGCTATTGTAAAAGTGCGTGCGCCTTCCCATACTATACGAATTTTTCATACTGCATTTCTCTGGAAGTGTTCATGGTACAGCACTGGAACTGGGTGCGGAGATATATGAAATCAGGTGACAGGTAATAAGGTCAATTGACTTTATTTCCCACCCTGGTGCGAAATAAAGTCAATTGACATTATTACCTTTTCAAAAGCGAAATAAAATCAACAGAAATTTGGAAATAAAGTCATTGACGCTATTTCCTCTTTAAAATGGAAATAGCGTCAACAATGCTTAAAGTATGTCGATTTATAGAAAAAAATGTTGTTCTTACAACAAACATTGCCCCGTAAGTGTTGTTTTTTAATAGATGAAAAAGGTTATTGCCAAATCCTCAGTGTTGTGATATTAAAATCCACACACAATCATGAACTACCACCAATTGATTTTATTAAAAAAAATTAAATTACGAAAATGTAAAAACACGATGCGAAAAACTAAACACCTGCGCACAGCTGGAATACGAGAAATATTTGAAGAAAGAGTGTAGAAATGATCCATAACTTGCAAAACATTTTTCGTTTCCACAAAAATAAAGCGAACACTATTAAATTGATGAAACAGTCCATGTCCAAGAACCCCGGAGGAACACTGAAAGAATTCTGTGTTTTAAACTAGCATATTTTGAACGAATTCGGAATGTCTAAGGTGGAAAAGAAACCAACCTTTCTATAAGGAAACAATTATAGAAAAAGAATTTTCTTACACTATATTCATGTCTACGCCAGCAATTTGTGACGACATCATTTAAAAGCAGCTAAGGAGAATGACGACACTATTTATTAGATGGCACATTCAACGAGCCAATGTGCCAAAATGCGAGTATAAACAATTATTTATTATTTAATATCGGAACCGCGATCATATAAGTTAATATATTGGTTTTCACACACTTTTGAAATACAAATTATATGCTTTTTTTACTGCAGACAAGTTGTTGCCCTAAAACACAGCAGAAATCTTCTAATCAGGGCTGCCAACTATCTTTAGTTATGAGGTGCAATACTGAGGATAAAAAAGTGCCAAAATGTGCCAAATAGAAAAATAAAAGTGCCAAAAAAGGTGGCATTCCTTTTAATCATTCACATTTAGCAATAAAATAAAGCTACATTTTCCAAACAAAAGTTTAATGATAAAATAAGATAAACCAGTTTATAAATTAGAAAATTTTAGTTGAGAAAAAGAAGTGCACGCAAATTTTCTTTTCAAAAGTGCCATTTTTTACTTCAAATAGGGACAAATGGCGCGGTTTGAGCCAAGTTGGCATCCCTGCTTCTAATAACTTACAAATATAAAAATTTGAAATATCGAGGGCTTGAATTCATTAATACCCTCTATCTGCAATTTGCACAAAAACTAATTTCTGGGACTTATTACCTGTCGTTATATAAGGTAGCATTAATATCACTGATCACAGTTAAAGCTTAGGTGGATTTTTATATCAGAATCTCATTTTTGTGAAAAGTGTGCAGATAGAGGGTATTATTGAATATAAGCCCTCGATGTTTAAAATATATAAAAATTTTATTTCAACATATACAAAAAATAAATCTACCTGCGGTACAGCACGGCGGGAAACGGGGAAGGGGGGCCGGGGGGCCGCGGCGTAGCTTGACGTGGTGTGCGCGCCGGTCGCGCGGGGTACGCGGGCCGCCGCGAAGCTAAGCAAATTTAATGTTTGAAAGAGAAATAATGACAATAGATTTTATTTCGTTTTTAGAAAGGTAATAATGTCAATTGACTTTATTTCGCACCAGGGTGGGAAATAAAGTCAATTGACCTTATTTCCGTTGACCTTATTACCTGTCACCATGAAATCAATCGCATAATCATGAGGAAAAATTCGGACTATTTGAAAAGGGAGCGTGGCACCTCCCATATAAACCGAATTTTCACCGAACACCGAAGTGTTCATGCTAGAGTACTGGAACTTGGTATGGGGATACTATGTGTATGAAATCAATCGCATACTCTTGAGAAAAATTGGAGAAATTTTTGAATTTGGTACGGAAATATATCAAATCAATCACATACTCATGGAGAAAAGTAGGCTCTTTGAAAAGAGGGCATGGCAAAGTACAAACGTACTGACTTTTCTTTATCTTTGAATGTGTATATACTCCTTTGGGTATGTTTGTGAGTGAAATCCTAAATGGCTGGAGGGATTTCCAAAAATTGTGTGTGTGTGTTTGAGTGAGTCTCTGGATAGTTTAGTTTCACAATTTAACCCGCCAGTTGGCGCTGGAGGAGTTATTACTAAAAATCTTTTTTTTTAAGATCCGATTTGACGAATATTCAAAACATGTATTGGAAACAGTAAAGGAATTCCAATTGCAAAAAAGTGATGTGAGGTGATAAGCTCGAGTTATTACTAAAAATCGACAAGTGAGAAAAGGTGCCGTGAATGTCAGGCTAAATCGACCTGTTGCACCATTGAGTATATCGAACTCTCGTGTATTACGATTGGCCTAATGGATGTGATTTGCCAATATTATTATGCGTTGAAGCTTCATTCGGACATACCAGGGTTAATTTGTGCAGTGATAAATCTCAAACCACTACCTGACGAAATACCTTAAAAGCCAGTTTAATAAAAGCAATTTAATGAAGTTTTTTTTTTTTTTTATTGAATTTGATATAGAACCTGACAGAAAAAAATAATTTTTCACTTAAATTGCTTTCGTGAAACTGGCTTTTAAGGTATTTCATCTCAGTCTATGTATGTATATTGTATTTCTGTTGAACAAGGAGACGCATCCATTTTGAAATTGCCACCAACTATAAGATAAAGTTTCTAGGACAAATTCATTATAGATCCGGATCATTGTTGCCGCCGGGGACCTTCTTCATGGACATAACACTTTCGCTAGTTTATTTAAGGCGGCAAACGACCAGCAAACCATAATCTTAGCCGATAAATTTGCCAATGGAAATCGTGGACTGTTGGAGAAAATGTTGGACCAAAACGATCAAATTAAAAATCTAATTATGGGCGGGACGAAGTTCGCCGGGTCGGCTAGTAAATAATATAAAAAAACAACTTTTTAATAAACATCGCTTTTATAAATGGACTAAAAAGTGGAAAATAATAATTCTCAGTCCCATAGAATTTGTTTTGATAACTTTTGATTTTGAAATTTTACCAAAAGTCATTGTAAACAATTTATGAGATTGAAAATGAAAAGCGTGGGGCGCATTAATAGACCAGAATTGATATGAAGGGTAATAAATGTATGTATGTGGATATATGAATAACCGCTTAAAATCGATCTCAAATTTGTACTTTCTCAGTAGAAATTTTAGGTCTATGTTATGTAGTTTGACTATTGGCAATTAAATCGAATGCTTTGTATTGCATGCGCTCCACGCTATTCATTTTCAATCTCATAAATTGTTTATAATGACTCTTGCTAAAATTTCAAAATCAAAAGTTATCAAAACAAATTCTATGAGACTGAGAATTATTATTTTCCACTTTTTAGTCCATTTATAAAAGAGTTGTATATTAAGAAGTTTTTTTTTTTATAATATTTATTTGATGATAAAAACATAATTTTTCAATTCTCTCGGCACACGCTAACGCAGTTAATTGCACTGCTTTATTTTTAATATAGGGATCATGGGCCAAGCAAAGATTACCAAAAACTCATGAAACAGAACGAAGCAAGAAAAAAAATATCTGTATTTTCTTTAAGTTTTCCTTAAAATTATAGTGTACAGCACTCGGCTGGATATTAGACCAAACCAATTTTTTTTTTAATAGATTGCGTCATAATTAAAAAAGTAACTTCTCCGTTTTTCGAAGTTGGCGTCCAAAATCGAGCTATGGGCCTTCGAAGTTCGAAATTGGACCTTTGGTAAACAATTATTTTTAATTACTGAATGTGAACTACTAAAAAAGTAATAACATAGTCGTGCTACGCCTTTTGCTCTAATTTAAACGGTATATAACTTTTTTTTTGTGCAAACTTCTAATACAGATGTTATAGGGGGTCAAAGGTCAGATCTTCGAAAAATTAATTATAGATATTCAAAAAAAAATTTAACTATTTTTTAAAAAATGTGTGGCACCTGTAATATAGGTTTGCACAAAAAAAGTTATATATGGGTGTTTCCATGAAAATGTCAACCAGGACTGAAAAAATAAAAACAACTGAAAAGGGCTTTTAAGACGAACTAGTGTTCGCCCAGCGGTTGAAATTCAACCGCTAAAATTAAGGATAGTTTATGTGAGTTGAGTTGAGCTGAAATAAAATTTGTTGGAATGGGTTAAGTGGAGGGGAGTTTAGCTTAGTACTTAGCATAACATAACATAGAATAGCATTAGATTCAATAACATAACATATGTAGCATAACACATCACAATATAACATCGCACATTCTTCAGTTGTATTTCCTTTTTATCCCTATCACTTTCTTCCACTCTATCTTTGTCTCTATCGCTTTTAATTTTTATGTTTATGTTTATGTTTATCTACACCTTCATATTCATGTTCATGTTCATGTTCATGTTCATGTTCATGTTCATGTTCAAGTTCATGTTCATGTCCATGTTCATGTTCATGTTCATGTTCATTTTCATGTTCATGTTCATGTTCATGTTCATGTTCATATTCATCTTCATCTTCATCTTCATCTTCATCTTCATCTTCATCTTCATCTTCATCTTCATCTTCATCTTCATCTTTATCTCTATCTCTATCTTTATCTTTATCTTTATCTTTATCTTTATCTTTATCTTTATCTTTATCTTTATCTTTATCTTTATCTTTATCTTTATCTTTATCTTTATCTTTATC